>NC_068574.1:50645194-50948225 GCF_025698545.1 Gossypium raimondii
CAAAAAAAATAGAGGACAAGAAGTAAAAGCAGGGAAACAGCAAAAAAAAAAAGAAAGAAAAAAAATAAAAAATCTATATTCAACTAGAAAAGCCAAACAAAAACACTATATATTTTACACATCGAAGAAAACAAATACAAAAAAAAAAACAACAGAGCTTTTTGAAAAAACAAAGGTATTTCATTTATCTTGCTTTTTTTATTTAAAAAAACATAAAATAAAATAAAATTTTAGATTTTTTTTTTGCCTGCCACTTCATCTTTCGCCCTCGTGGAACTCCCCTTTTCTCTGACTTGAAAAGCCTCGTAACCCTTAGACTTCTGTCAAGGGCCTCGTCTGAAAAAGGAGAAATCAAAGGGTTTCTTGGTCCATAGTCGAACTTTGGCTAAATTCTTGGGGATTTTAACCTTGGACTTGTCTTCCACGTGAAAATGGGGCAAAAAGGGATTTTTTTTGGAGGGAATTTTCAGCCACCGGAGGCGACAGTCGTCATCGCCAATGATCGGTGGCTGCGGCGGACGTGCGACAACCCTATGGTCGGAGGGGGAGAGAGGATTTGAAAGAAAAAAAAAGAGAAAAGAAAGGAAGTGTTTTTTTTTAAACTGATGCAAAATGATTTTTTATCATTTTTTTAACTTATATAGCCCCCTCAAAACGACGTCGTTTCGAGTTTGACCCGATGGTCCAACCCGAAACCCTCTAAGATCCGTGCGTTTTCAAATGAAGGGTCTAATTGCTTTTTTGGTCCTTCTGATTTTTTGCCCCTTTTTAATTTCTTCCTATTTCCCTTTTTATTTGTTTAAATTTCAACCCTTTTATTTTATTTTCTTACAATTCAGTCCTTTGACCCACTGTTGACCTAAAGGAATGACATAGGATTGGGAAAATAACCTTCTAAGTCCCTGTACTTTTCTATCTTATTTTAATTCAATCCTTTATGTTCTATTTTTTATGATTTATACTTTAAATTTTGTTACATATTCAATTTAGCCCTTGCTTATTTAATTAAGTCCCGTGCTTTCTATTTTTTTACTCTTTAAGTTGCGTAATTTATGTTTTTACCCTCAAATTTCTCGATTATTTTATTTTGGTCCTTTATTTTTAAATGTTGATACTATTAATACTATTAGTATTATTTTATTTTGGATATAATTATATTATCATACATTTTTATAATATTTCACTATTATTATCATTATTATCATATAGTATTATTAATCAAATATTTTTTAATATTGTTATTATTATTTCTTATTATTGTATTCATTATAGTATTGTCATTTTATTTTATTATTTATGTTGTTATTTTGTTAATACAATAATTTTGCCATCTTCGTACATTGTAAATATTGATACATAGACTCATTCATTTTTCGACACAAGCGCATAAAAAATAATTAAAACTGAAGCAATGTTCGTTGTTTTAGGGATTCAAGGAGTTGTGCACCTAACTTACGGGGTATGGCCTCTTCTTAGAACCCAAATAACCAAACATCCTATTTAAAACTCAAGACACGTAGGACTTAGGTAATAATCAAATTATGAGTATTCTTGTTTTCGAGGATTCGAGATATCGTGCCCTAACTTACAGGACATGATCTTTTTTTCTCAATTAACTCAGAATAAGAAGACCCTTTCCATAAAATTTAATTTAGTTAGCGATATTTTAATCAAATTATGTAATAAGGGGATTGTATTTTAATTTTTCTTTGAATTCTCAATTCTCAACACTATGACATCAAGTAATCAACTAGGTACCAATTTTAGACGTTATGAGGGTGCTAATCCTTCCTCGTACGTAACCGACTCCCGAACCCATTTCTTAGATTTTGTAGACTGAAAATCATCATTTTAGTAAATCTAACCTTTTATTAAAATGATCAAATTTCGAGGTGATCCAATCGCACCTAATAAAAAGGATTGGTGGCAACTCTATCTTTGTTTTAAAAAAATATAAAAAGTCGATTTCCAAAAAGGTTTCGACACCTTGAATTTTAAAAATTTAGTAAAAGAAGTTCATTAAAGGCAAGGGATAGATAAAAAAGAAAAAGAAAAAGCATGGGTAATACTTTCCTTACGATCCATTATTCCTTACGGAAGTCGCAGATGCACTCTTATGCTTTTTTTAACCATCCTTTGTCTCTATTACACTTATTTTTCTCCCTTTGAACATTTATCCCTCTAAGTTCCTTTCAAGACTCTCTTTCACTAACCTTTCAAAAAAACATTGAAAGTCTTAAAACTCATGTCCTCTTTTGCTATCACCAAAGAAAAATACGCTTCCAATTGCAATAGTTTCCAATGTTAGGCTTCCATTGGTTATTCCAGTCTTTCGATAAAAACCTGCAATGGAAAGAAACATGGTTTGAAGGAAGGTAGAGTTGTGGGGCTAAAGAATGGAAGAGTTTGAATCTTATGATGAAAAAAATTCAATGGTCTTAATATGTCCGTGATTCCTAAAAATGTTCACAGATTACTATATAATAGTTTTCCAAAAAGCATAAGAGTGCATCTATAATTCCCGTAAGCGATAACAAGATGTGAAGAAAGACTACCCATTATGGAAAACTATTTGAGAATGCCAACCTCTCAAGTAGCACTTTCAAGAGCTCTCTGCAACATTTCCTTCTCCCTGTTGAAGGCTAAGTAATACCCCCATGATGCCATTCAACTCTACACAAGCTCTTTGAAAAGAACTAGTACAAGGGTTGTTTGCCTCAAAGACCATAGCTGTGGCTTTCCCCAAACTTGTACAAACAAAGGATGGAGAAAATAGTTCTAAAGCATCTTCATAATAACAATTGAAAAATAGAACAATTTCCTAAACAGTTCAAAATAAAAAACAATGGAACAAAGAATAGAAAATGTACTCAAAGAGGAACTAGTAGTGAGCATCTCACATTACTCGAACCCTAAACTACAACTTGATACTTATAAACTCACTATAATAGTCTGAAAAAGTAGTTCTAAATGCCCTTTTTGTAGTTACAACAGAAATATAGGCACTAAAGGGCCCTCCAAACATCTCATTCTTAGTGGTGACAGGATCGCTCCTAGAAGATGCACTCGTAGAAGGATGAGCACGAGAAAATGTCACGCCTCATGAGTGAACAATGCCTCATCAAGCTCAAAATCGAGCAAATATGAGAAATCAATCCATGAGGTTTCTAGAGTTCCCCAAAAGACTTTAGAATTTCGAAGGGACCGAATCCGTGTAGAATGTTCCAAAAGTTCTAGAATACTTCACCATTATATATCATTTAATGAGTTAGGTGGGAAGGTTCTAAAATTAGATCTTGAATGTCGATTTGGATGAATTGTAACCGTTGGAACGCTTAGTGCTTGCCTATATAAGGAGACGTTCCCTCCCTCATTTGTATCCAAGCTAGCTTATTTAAGTAATAGAGATAATTCCACATTCTCCCAACTCTTGTATTATTTTTTTTGCGCTAATCTATATTCTTTTTTTCATTTCTTGTCTAGGCTGAGTGTGCCAAAGCCACCCTGAGTGAGGATCGAAGGTTTATTTAGGCTCGTTTGCAGAAACCGAGTTTAAGGTTGCATGTTTACATGGCTAAATTTCTAAGCATTTGACACAAAGGTAGTCTTAGTTTGAGCCCTCTTTTGTCTCAAGCCTGTAGAATTGCTAGCTCTTTTTTGAGAAACCTTTCATTGAAGTTACCCAACATCAAATTCATGAAGCTGGCATCCATGGATCTTTCAGTATTGCTTGAAGTCCCTACACAAGAAAAAGAAACAGTTAGGTCCTAAATGATGCTTAAAAATGAGTAAATGTTAACAAATATGCACATAAACCTATTAAGACAATAATTAAGACGTAAGGTGTCCATTAGAAAGGCCCTCCAATGATTATCAACTTATTTTATCGTTGATAAATATAGTTCCTAAGGGTTTATGCATCCATAGATGCATTCAAATGATGGACATCCAAGGGCACTCCCTCATTATCTAAAGATAGCTTGATGAAAAAATATAATCCACTACCAGCCATTTTTCACTAATGGGAATGGAGGAGATAACCTCTGCTAATGTCTCTGCAAATCTTGCATCAACATGGACAACTGCATTAGTTCCTTCAAAGTCAACAGCTATAAAATACCTAGGCTCCCTACTAACTCCCTCTTTTGGGTAATAATTAATCTCCACCACCTTTTGGACATCGCCTTATGACATATACCACATTCAATCTCATCCAAACCCCTTCCAAGTAGTACAAGATTAGCATCTTCCAAAACCTTCAACTTATGATCCGAGCACAAACCATGATGGGCTATGTACATCCAAGGTTCAATAATCAAAACGAGCAAAATTCTTGCCACCTCTCAGCATCATAATTATGAGGCCATGCTTAACTAATATGGACCCTCCCATCATTATTACGAAGCCTTCTGTAAAGTCACTCCTTTGGTAACCATTCAGACTCATCCCTAGCAAATGAAATAGCTATACCTTTTAAAGTGTAATGGTGCGAGGAATAATTAAAGTACTCCTTTTATGGAGGACGTTATACTAAACCAAAGCCTCCTTACTACTATCTAATTGTTGTTTAAATTTGTAGCCCTTGTTCAAGGCCATACTTCGTACAATGGGAAAAACCAAAATCCTCTAAACTTATGCTCAACGATGATGAACTTACGTCAATCCAAACTTAGGTTACTAACCTTCTTATATAATAGGTTATCGACAAGCTGCCCTTGTCACTTAGAAAAACACACTAGCCTGAAATACAATATTTGATTTAATTGGGTCAAACTATACAAATTTTGTAATACCATTAGTAATGGAACCTCCTCACACTTGCTACATAAAATCAGAAAACCCTACCAATATCCACCATGAACAGCTCATAAGTTGTTTAAGGGCTACACTATAAAAATTTAGCACCTCACCGATGAAACTTTGTAAAGGCAGATGAAACCCAGCCCCTAAAATGTATAATGGCAAGTAAAACTCAAGCTTTCTTCTATCATGACAACCCACTCACTAAACTCAATGGGTATTCGCCACAAGGGATGTTAAATTCATATCAATGGTTTTCTAGTTGAATCCCATAATAGACCAACAACTAATGCGTCTCATTAATATTGGTCGTGGACCCGAGTGGAACACTAGCAACTACCTCCCTCTTCGAATGTGGAGTTTTATTCTCCTTCTGACCACCCTCACCATTGGCCCTACTACCACCTCTCCCCCTTGATTACCATCAGCCATTAACGATATACGAATAGAAACTCGAAAAAAAAAGAATAAAACTTTCACTTGTCCTCTAATGACACTTAAACAAACCCATGAAATTTTCTGATCAACGAAGAAACAACAAAGATGAAACAAGAATGGAAGGCAAATGACCCACTCATTAAACTCAATGGGTATTCAACACAGGAATGTTAAATTCATATCGATGGTTTTCTAGTTGAATCCCATGACAAAGAACAACTTAATCATCTCATTAATGTCAATCCTGGGCTAGAGCATAACACTGACAACTACCTCCCTCTTTGAATGTGGAGTTCCCTTCTACCTCTGACTACCCTTACCATTAGCCCTACTACTGCCTCTCCCCCTCTATTATCATTGGCCATTAACGATATACGAATAGAAATTCAAACAAAAAATAAAACTTTCACTTATCCTCTAATGACACTTAAACAAAACCTGAGAAATTTCTTGATTAACGAAGAAAAAACGGGGATGAAATAAGAATGAAAGGTAAAGGATAAAGGAAACAAGATTTTAAAGAAAGGGAAGCTTGAAAACTTTGAAAAATTTTCAACATAAGTAAAGAATTAAGGTTCAAATTTTAAGATACTTAAAGCCTCATCAATCAAACTACACCATCAAAACGACCACAAACACAACGTTTCGTAGACCATTTCGCACTCAACATGTGCCACCTAAAAAGACCTAACAACAAAGTTTATTATTATCACCATTTCCTAATGATGTGTTGTAATGTACGACAATCAACACACATGTCTAAAATGCTCAATATGTGATACATTCTCCTCGAGTATTACTTTCACATGTGAAAAGCTACCTCTTTAACCCCGCAAACTGTTGGAGCACCAAACCCTTTGGAACCCCTTCACGAGCCTTGCAAGTGAAAGTTTAACTATGCCACCTAGCACATCATTTAACCCTCGGGAAGGTCTCGAGGTAGGCCATATTATAACCTTCCCCTTAATCATGGGAGCAATTGTTATACCTACCCACTTGTGGCTGTAAGCTGTAGCTCTTTCACATCGCATATCCTTTAACCTTTAAAAATGTTTCAAGGTAGGCCACTTCATAACCTCGATCAAGGGAAATCATTATACCTCGCTAATAGGATACACATGACAGAACACGCATGCCATCCACGTAGAGCCCCTCGAAACGACTCCTTAAAGTGACCCCTCACAAGACACCTCTCAATTGGGATTACTTTCTTAAAACCCCTCACCTAAAGACGAACAAGCTCACATGTCACCTGGTGTGTAACGCCCCAAACTTGGCCTAGACGTTATGGCAGAATCTGGGAATGTTACGAGGAAATGTTGTAAATCCGTCTTTTTTTTTAAAAAAAACATATTGTTGTGCTTACCAGTTAAATCGTCAATTGTTTACATTTTTAATTTAAACAAATAATTTGTAGCAAAAGTTCTTAAGTCGTTATGTTTTAAAAACCTGAGTTTGTTTTCTCAAAAACGGTTAATTTCACAAATCGTATTATCACATGTCATGCAAGATATTCCAAATTAAAAATTCAAATCCGAAATTTAACCCAAATGTCCAAAGAGTCCCAAAATTAAAAAACTCTCAAAACTAGAAAATTTAAGTAAATTTTATGTAAATAGAGTTTTATGGAAAAGTTGTTACATTTGAGCTTCCGCGCACCAACCCACCTAAGTCTGAAGGTTACTTGAATGTAACAGACAAACAGAGAGTGATTTTTGATAACACAGTGTGTAACGCATACATAAACATAAATTCAGAATCAATCTCATGGTAGAACAGATACAAACATAAATCTTTTGCAGAATCAAAATTGTAACAGATTCACACAAATACAGATATGCATAATCCTTTCCCCATCCTCTACACACCAACTCTGACCATCCCAACACACCACGTGGGGAATGAAACACCCACCCAGCCTTACACACTGCATAGTGTTCATACGATACTTTTCAGAATAATCTTAACATTGTTGCAAGTATATTGGTGAAATACTGCCTTACACAGAATACTTCCTCCTCATAATACAAAACCCTCCCCATAACCAGATACAGACAGAGCATCAGATAAAACAGAATAATAGATACCAGAATGTATATCACATGTATGCTTGTATAATGAATACTATAAATGCTCATACATAGCAGAACATATCATACATATCATTCTACACAAAACTCATGTAGATGTTATTTATGTCAATTTCAATCTAACAGTGTGACAGATTTCATACTTTAAGGTTATACCACATATACCGACCCTACGGAAGACCCATAATTGATCGGGACATGTACGACTCTAGGGAAAATTTCTAACATTTGGGCCCACACGTCTGTATGGCTTGCTCGTGTGGCCCATAAGCGCAAAATAGCCTAGCTCGTGTAGCCCACACATATCCATGTGGCCCACACGGCTATTTGGCGTGGACAAGCCCCAATTTTGACTTTCATCGATCACTATTTTTCGAGTTTCTTGTTACACACCTGGCTCAATTTTGATGCGAACACTCACACAAGATAACCAGAACCTAAAATGCGTCAATAAAACGCCCAAAATCAATCTTAATTCCTCACTTTCTATCAAGTCACCACTCGACTACAATGAAACCATAAACAACTTCAACTAAAAGATTACACTCATAATCATTTCAAATGCTTACCCATGTCCATGATTGCCCCTAAACTCTACTTCACAACAAGAGAGTCTCGAATTTCTTGAATATCACCTAGAAAAATGATACACAGAATCAACTTATACTTTAAACTGAATACTAGGACATTAAAAAATATTCTTTCCAAAACCACAGCAAACCCTTACTTACGAATACTTACAACCAACTACCCGGAAACTCAAATTGCAAAAGAGACGAAGAAGATCCCCAACACCACACAATAGTACAATTGAAATCCAATCGAGGCAAGAATCACCACTAATTGAAGGAGATAGCAAGAATGAAGAAAATCAAGAGAGATATAAAGAAAACGATAAAGAAACAAGAACTGACATGAAAAATAGGTGGGAAATGTGGGAAAGAGGAGTTTTAGGAAAAATAAAAAATTAAAATTAAAATTAAATAAATTTAAAATAATATCTCAACTTCCTACTAACCATCAAATTCCACTAAAATCGACCTACTAACTCTCATCCAACTACCACAGAATTTTAGTCCCACCAATTTTCTACCACACAACCAACACACACTCACAGGAGCAAAAATTATCATCATTTGCTCACACAGGGCTTCAAACACATGACTCTAAGGCAAGCTAACACCTTACCATTTGAACAAGCAGACTCATTCTGATATGAGTTGACTAAAAATATAATATAAGCCCAACCATTAGGGATAAGACTAAGAACAAAAATAGTAGAATTTTAAAAAGTGGGACTAAAACCCAAAACCTCAAACACACACTCAAATCACTCAACCATTGAAACAGATATTTACTTATAATAAAATTTGTTAAAATGGGATTTAATAAATCAAGGAGTTGCAACTCTACCACCTAAAAGAAATTTCGACCTCAAAATTTACCTAACTCAAAAATATGCGGATACTATTGACGAATCGAGTCATCAGGTTCCCACGTGGCTTTCTCAGTGCCATTCCTCCACAGAACATTCACTAACGGAATAGATTCCCTCATCAACTTTAATGTCTTGATCCAGGATCTAAACCGGCTCATTCTCAAAAGTGAAATATGGTCTAACCTCAATCTCTTTAACAGAAACAACATGAGATGGGTCAAACTGATACCGCCTCGACATGGAAATGTGAAACATATTATGGATACAGTCTAACTCTAAAGGTAGCTCTAGCTGATAAGCAACCAGTCCCACACGTTTGAAAATTTGATACAGCCCAATGAACCTAGTGTTAAACTTGCCTTTACGTCCAAATCAAATAACCTTCTTCCACGAAGATACATTAAGGAATACATAATCACCCACTGAGTACTTAATATCCCTCTTTTTCAGATCTACATAGGACTTTTGTCTATCAAAAGCCGCATTAAGACAATCCTGAATCAGTCTAATTTTGTCTTTAGTCTTAGAAACCAACTCATGACCTAAAACCCATCACTCACCTAACTTAGTCCAACACAACGAAATACGAAACTTACGACTATACAGAGCCTTATAAGGTGCGACCTGAATACTAGACTAGAAGCTATTATTGTAGGCGAATTCGACTAATGGTAGAAAATCCTTCCAACTACCTCAAAAATCAATCACAAAACCCCGAAGCATATCCTCCAGTCTCTGAATCACCTTCTCAGATTGACCATCTTTCTAAGGATGGAATGCAGTATTGAAATCCAACCTCGAACCCAAAGTCTCATGAAGTTTTATCTAAAATCAAGAAGTAAAGTGAGGATCTCTATCCGAAATAATCAAAATTGGAACCCCATAAAGTCTCGCAATCTCTGAAATGTCCAGCTTGGCCAACTTCTGAAGAGAATAATCTGTCCAAACAGGTATGAAGTGGGCAGACTTGGTCACCTGATCCACGATGACCCATCAGAATCCTTTTTAATAGGTGTTAAGGGCAACCCACTAACGAAGTCCATAGTCACACGTTCTCATTTCCACATAGGAATCTTAACGGGTTGAAGCAAACCCGAAGGCAACTGATGTTCAACCTTAACTTACTAGCACGTCAGACAACGAGAAACAAAGTCTGTCACTTCCTGCTTCAAACCAGGCCACCAGTATAGTTTACGAAGATCCTAGTACATCTTATTTCTATCGGGATGCATAGCATAAAGGCTACTATGCACTTCCCACAGAGTAAACTGTCTTAAATTAGAGTCCTTTGGTAGACAAATCCGTCTTCAGAAACACAGAACCCCATCACTATTCAACCCAAAATCAGACGTACTACCATCCTCTGAACCGCTGAACCAAAGAACCATCCCCAAACTGTTTATCCCAAATCTGATCAATCCAAGTTAGCTTAACTTGCAACTCAGCTAATAGACTCCCATCATCAAACAGACGTAGGTGAGCAAACATCGCCCTCAAATTAGACATTATCCTACGACTAAGAGCATCAGCCACCACATGGGCCTTACCAAAATGATACTCAATCATACAGTCGTAATCCTTAAACAAATCAATCCATCTACATTGCCTAAGGTTGAATATAATTGGTGTAAATGCATCACTATATACCACAAACTCTTTACGAGGTTCAGGTTTTATCAGAATAGGAGCTTGAGTCAAAATAGATTTGAGATTCTCAAAGCTCTCATGCTGCTCATCAGTCCAAACAAAATGGGCGTTCTTATATAACAGCTTAGTTAGAGGAGCTGCAATTAACGAGAACCCCTCAATAAATCTCTGATAATAGCCCGTAAGACCCAAAAAAACTATGGATCTCAAAAATATTCCTAGGCTGTTTCCAATCAAGTATAGCCTCAATCTTTCTAGATCAACTCAGATCCCCTCTATAAAAACCACATGCCCCAAAAATGTTACTTCCCTTAACCAAAATTCAAACTTACTCAACTTAACGTAGACCCGTTACTCACGAAGTATTTGAAGGATTACTCTAAGATGCTCATCATGATCATTTTCAGTCTTAGAGTACACAAAATGTCATCGATTAAAACCACGATAGTCTAATCCAAATAAGGCTGGAAAACTATATTTATCAGATCCACGAATGCAGCCAGAGCATTCGTCAAACCAAAGGGCATTACTAGGAACTTGTAGTGCCCATAAGGAGTCCTAAATGCAGTCTTATGAACATCAACCTCCTTAACCCTAAGCTAATGATACCCAGAACAGATATATATCTTAGAAAATACAGAAGCCCCACGAAACTGATCAAACAAGTCATCAATCCTCCGAAGTGGGTACTTGTTCTTCAATGTTAGCTTATTCAACTGTCAATAATCGATACACATTCTTGTGGTACCATCTTTTTTCTTTACAAACAAAACTGGTGCCCCCCACGGAGACACACTCGGACGGATGAACCCACGATCTAAGACCTCCTGAAGCTGAGCCTTTAACTCCATAAGCTCCTTTGATGTCGTGTGATAAGGAGCGATGGACACCGAAACTGTACCCAGTAGAAGCTCAATATTGAACTTTACTTCCCGATTTGGAGGAAAACCTGATAATTCCTCATAGAAAATATCCAGAAATTCTTTAACTATTCAGATGTTCCCAACAGAAGAGTCCACAAAAGTTGAATCACTTACAAAGGTCAAATACACTTTACATCTCTTCCGAACTAGTTTTTCGGCCATAGGAGTAGATATTATTTGGATAAGTAATCCCGACGTTCACCAATCATAACCACCTCTACATCATTTTTAGATCTTAGAACTACCCTCTTAGTCGCGCAATCCAAACTAACTCGATGCTCCACAAGCCAATCCATACCCAAAATTAAATCAAATTTCCCAAATGGTAGCTCCATCAGATTAGCCAAAAACACAACCCCTTGTACCTCCAACGGTATATTCCTATACAGTCTATTCACCCGAACAAACTGACCTAACGGACTTAGTACCGAAATCTCACCAAAAGTACTCTCAACAGGAATCTCTAAGTTTACAGAAACAGAATTAGCTACATAGGAATGTGTCAACCCTATATCTATTGGTATAAAGTAAGGAGCATCAAATAGAAAAAAATGTACATGTAATCACATCAGCGACGTCTATGTCCTTACGATGTCTAACCGTATAAACTAATGCAGGCTGTCTCACCTCAGTCTGATTAGCACCTCTGCCCGATGCTCTCTGTCATCTACCCATACCATTATAACCCTTGGCCAGATCACGGCCCCTAGGCGGTTGTTGAACTACCCTCTGAGGCAGAACAAAACCTAAAGTTAGAGCTTGTATCTGATCAGAATGCTGTGGGCAATCTCTGCTACAGTGCTCCATCGACCCACATCAAAGACACGCTCCCAACCTCCTTCAACACTCGCCCAGATAGCGTCTACCACAGTCGCTACACCCTTGAGCCATAGTAAGAGCAACTGCAACCCTAACTCTAGATGGCCTATTAGATATGTCCCGCTTCTTAGGCCTCTAAACAAAACTAGAGCACTCTGAATCCTTCTTATTCTTACCTCTCTCACGATCTCTATTCTGGCACTTAACGCGCTTAATCTCTTTGGCAGTCTTTGTTTTATCCACCAAGATGACAAACTTTCGTTCCCTTTGCAGAGCTATCAGAACTCTCAAATTATCCCTCAGACCATCCTCAAACCAGACACATTTCTCACACTCGGTCACCACCATCCCACGAGCGTAACGACTCTATCTCAAAAATTTGGCATCAACTTGGCCACAGTCCTATCCCCCTAAGTAAGGTTCATAAACTCGCGTCTACGATCATCCACATAACTTGCCCCCATATATTTCCTCTGGAATGCAGTCTTGAAATATTCCCAATTAATCTGATCCGGTTAAATACCCTCATCAATCGTTAACCACTACTGATACGCCCCATTAGGAAGTAGAGATACTGCACCCTTCAATTTCTGCTTAAGGGTGCAGTCAATGACATTCTTATCCTCTTAGTGGCCTCCAACTAGTATTCAGCCACAATCGAGGCGACTCCAGTGACACCCCTAAACAGCTCAGCACCATTAGACCGGAGCCGTTCAGTTACCTACCCAGAGCTCCCAGAACCAGAATGGGGTCCAGCGACCCTCTCTAATACTTTTAGCTTGGCTTGGGACAATGCGTCATCCCTAGTCGAGCAACTATGAAACCCAGTCTCAGAAGTAGTTGTAGTCGGTATCTCGCTCGTATCTAAATTAGGCATATTGCCCATTAAGGATGACACAGCTCGAATCCATCTACGACGCCCACCGCGCCCACAAGTACCACGACCATGAGTTCCACAAGCACTTATCGTACTCAAGTTTATCTACATTACAGAGTTTTATGCATCAGTTTCAGTGTTTATTCGTAAGTATTTTATGCTTCAAATAATTATCAAAAGTTCAGTAGTTTCAGAAGTTTTCAGTCTCTAACTAATTAATGGCAATTTTAATCATTTCAGAGTTTTCTAACTAAGGTATATCAAATTTAGAAGTACTTACAGATCGACGTCGAAGACTCAGTATATCACAAACTTACTTTTCAGATTTCAAAAATAAAATTTACTTGAAAAATAATATTTTTTTTACAAATAAAATTTTGAACACAAAGTTTCACAGCCCGAGTTTTGCAACCTAACTTTGATACCACTAAATGTAACACCCCAAACCCAACCTAGATGTTATGGCCGAACCTGAGAACGTTACGAGGAAATGCTATAAATTTGTATTTAAAAAAAAACATGTTGTGCTTACCAGTTAAACCGTCAATTGTTTACATTTTCAATTTAAACAAATAATTTACAGCGGAAGTTTTTAAGTCATTGTGTTTTAAAAACCCGAGTTTGTTTTTTCAAAAATGATTAATTTAGCAAATCATATTATCACATGTCATGCAAGATATTCCAAATTAAAAATCCAAATCTGAAATTTAACCCAAATGTCTAGAGAGTCCCAAAATTGCAAAACTCTCAAAACCAAAATAATTTAAGTAAATTTTATGTAAATAAAGTTTTACGGAAAAGTGGTTACATCCGAGCTTCCGTCGCACCGACCTCTCTAAGTCTGAGGGTTAGTTGAATGAAACAGAAAAACAGAGAGTGAGTTTTGATATCTCAGTGTGTAACACATACATATACATAAATTCAGAATCAATCTCATGGTAGAACAGATACAGACATAAATCTTTTGCAAAATTAAAATTATAACAGATTCACACAGATATAGATATGCATAATCCTACCCCCATCCTCTGCACACCAACTTCGATCATCCCAACACACCACGTGGGGTATGAAACACCCACCCAGCCCTACACACCGCATAGTTTTCATACGAGACTCTTCAGAATAGTCGCAGCATTGCTGCTAGTATATTGGCAAAATATTGCCTTACACAAAATACTTCCTCCTCATAATACATAACCTGCCCCATAGCCAGATACAGACAGAGCATCAGATAAAATAGAATAACAAATACCAGAACGTATATCACATGCATGCTCGTATAATGAATGCTATACATGCTCATACATAGCAGAACAAATCATACATATCATTTTACATAAAACTCAAATAGATGTTATTTACGTCAATTTCAATCTAACAGTGTGATTGATTTCATAATTTAAGGTTATACCACATATACCGACCCTACGAAAGGCCCATAATTAATTGGGATGACATGTACGACCCTAGGGAAAATTTCTAAAATTTAGGCCCACACGCCTGTGTGGCTTGCCCATGTGGCCCACAACCTGGCCCACACAGCCTGTCACACGTGTGTGTGTCGCACATGGCCAGGCACAGAACTGTGTGGCATCAACGGGCCCCAATTTTGGCTTTCGTCAATCGCCATTTTTCGAGTTTCTCGTTACACACCTAGCTCAATTTTGATGCGAATGCTCACATGAGATAACTAGAACCTAAAACTCGTCAATAAAACGCCCAAAATCAATCTTAATTCCTCAATTTCTATCGAGTCACTACTCGACTACAATGCAACCATAAACAATTTCAACTAAAAGATTGCACTCATAATCGTTTCAAATGCTTACCTTGGTCCAAGGCAGCCTCTAAACTCTACTTCACAACAGGAGCATCTCGAATTTCTTGAATATCACCTAGCAAAATGATATACGGAATCAACTTATACTTCAAACTGAATATTAAGACATTAACGATGATTCTTTCCAAAACCACAGCAAACCCTTACTTTACAACGAACTACCCGAAAAATCAAATTGCATAAGAGACGAATAAGATCCCCAACATCACGCAAGAGTACAATTAAAATCCAACCGAGGCAAGAATCGCCACTAATTAAAGGAGAGAGCAAGAACGAAGAACAATCAAGAGAGAGAAAAAGAAAATGATGAAGAAACAAGAACTGACGTGAAAAACAGATAGGAAACTTAGGAAAGAGGAGTTTTGGGAAAAAGAAAAATTTAAAATTTAAAATTTAAAATAATATCTCAACTTCCCAGTAACCATCAAATCCCACTAAAACTAACCCACTAACTCTCATCCAACTACCATAGAATTTCAATCCCACCAAATTTCTACCACACAACCGACACACACTCACAGGAGTAAAAATTATCATCCTTCGCTCACGTGAGGACTCAAACACAAGACCTAAGGTAAGCTAACACCTTACCACTTGAACTAGCAAGCTCATTCTAATATGAATTAATCGAAAATATAATATAAGCCCAACCATTAGGGATAATGTAACAGCCCGAATATAGGGCTAGTCGGAATAGTGGTTTCGGGACCACAAATTTGATAGAAAAAATTTTATTTTCATTATATTTTTATGGTCTACGATTTCACAAATTGATTTTGTGAAAATTTCGTTCGAAAATTTTGACGTTTGGGCACTCAATTTAGTCAAAAAGACTAAATTGTAAAAAGTGCAAAAGTTTAGTTCTATATATTAGAGGTGTACAATTGTTATGAAATTTTAAATTGGAAGTCTTTATATGGTAATTAGACCATTGGTTAAGTTGGTGGACAAAAATGGGTATGGTTAGGCATGTTTCCAAAGTTTTTCATTAAGGGCATTTTGGTCATTTAGTTGTTAAAATGAATTAAAAACAAAATTAAAAGACAATTTTTGTCCATCTTCAACCCATAGGCCGAAAATTGTATGGAGAAACCATGGCTAGGTTTTTCAAGCTTACAAGCTCGATTGTAAGTCCGTTTTATCCCTGTTTTTAATTATTTTTACATTTTTGAAATCCTCGTAACAAGATTTACCTATTTTTACCATTGTTTTGAACTAGGGTTTGTGTTTAAAAATTTACCCATGAATGATATGCATGTATTTTGATGTTTTATGGAAGAATATGAATGTTTGGAGTCTGATAAACGATTTGTACTAAGTAATTTTCGATGAAAATGCCTAAAAGGATTAATTTGTAAAAGTTATAAAATATGTCACAAGTGTGTAAATAAGTGAGTATTGTGGACTGCTATAGTTATGAAAATGGTTCAGCTAGGCCTAAAATGCAAGGAAATTGAATAAAAATTATTTTACGAGCCTAGGGGTAAAATCATAATTTTTCTCAGGTATGATTTTTGGACTGGAATGAATAGTTGAAGGTTATATAAGTTAAATGTATTGTTATAAATCAAGAAAGACGAGAAAGTGAATTGATCGATAAAAAGAAAAGTGAGAAAAAGTGAAAAATTCCCGAATGAACCTTTAGAATAAAAAGGGATACGAATGAAGTGACAGAAATGATCACATTTGTGGCACAGACTGTGTGTAGGCCATTATGTAAAAGTGAAAGTGATGGTCACGTGTGTAGTACTATGTGCAGGCTACTACGTGTACCGAAATGATAGGTCGCATGTGTAGTACTATGTGTAGGCTACTATGCGTACCGGATAGTTTCAATCACGTGTGTAGTACTATGTGCAGGCTACTACGTGTATCGGATGGTAATGGTCACATTTGTAGTACTATGTGCAGGCTACTATGTGAACCGAACATCATTGATTAATAAGGTGGTTGCTATGTGCTGATTCCACCGGACGTCATTGATTAATAAGGTGGTTACTATGTACTGAATCCACCGAGTATCTGTTATTATTCTGAAGTGTTCATCAGGAAATTGACTAAGTGTAATTGAATAATGAATATAAGTGTGGAATTGAATTGAATATTGACTTAGAAATGGAAACGTGAATTTTGAACTGAATTGTGAAAGTGAAAATGTGAAATTATGAAAGAGTACATTCAGCAATAAAATAGTTTAGACAGCAACAGTTGTGTGACTTTGAAAAATCACCAAAAATGGTGGAGACTGAATTAGAGGTTGAATTATATATTAAATTTAATCTGAATGAGTCTATTTTCATATAAAAGAAATAGAGAAAGCAAAAGAGTTATATATTTTGAGATATTTGAAGTTTAGTTACACAGAGTCAGAATGAGTTTGAGAATCTGCTATTTTGACTTTGGAATATTGTCAAAATTGTACAAAAATAATTATGGGATACAATTTATATGTTTAGAATCCTTAGTGAATCTATTTTCAAGAGAAATAAATGGAAAAATATTCGAATTCTGTACAATGAGATAATTAATTTTTAGTGAAGAGAGGTCAGAACTAGTGAGCAGTTAAACAGGGGAAATTTAAAGAATAAACTATACTATTTGGCTAAACCAAAACTTCTAAAAATTTTATGGTAAGAATATATGTGAATCTAGTTTCAGGGAAAATTTACAGATCCTAATTTGGAGTTTTGTAGCTCTAGGTAAAAATAATTTAGTGACTCTAACTCGAATAGACAACTTTGAATATACATGTGAGTGAATAGTGAAATTGTAGTTAATATTGTTTAAGTGTGTTATACACATTAAGGATGTGGAATGGAGAGGAGGAGGAGGAAAATTGGAAGAACATATGAATGATTTGTGTATAATTGGCCATATGCTCGATTAAAATCGATAAACGATTGAAAAGAAATGATGTTTATAATTGTACATTATTAGTTACAGTTAAAGTTCATGTGAGAAAATAAAGTTTCATAGTATGTGTATGTGATATACTTGGTATATGATTTGGTATGTAGCAATGTCAGAAATGGTTTATGAATCAACTCATGTTGATAAGTTTGATACATAAATAAATGTGGTGCTTATCCATGCTTACAATGTTTATACTATATGTTTATTTGGCTAGCATGTTTGGTGTGTATGCTTAGGCTTTGGCCAAGTTGTGGTTGGATTACTCCACATTAAATTTATAAAATTATGCATTGAGATGGTAAATGCCTAGATGGAAATATGCTTGTGATCAAAAGAGGGTGGTAAGGTTTAAAGTTTGTAATCTTTATTAAAATGGTTTATCATGTGGTTAGTCTTCAAAAAAAAAAAGACTAGCTTGCGGCTATGGTTGAGTGTAATGTTTATATCTTGTGTGATATGCATAGGAAACAGGAGTGGAAAGGAAATGAAATACTAAGTTCATGCTTGAAGTGTAAAATGACGCGAAAAGTGGATGTTAAGTTAAACGATAAATATGTATTAGTATTGAATTTAATGCAATTGAACTGTATGTGAATTAAAGGGAAATTGCAAATGATATGATTTGAATTAAATGAATTATTGTGGTATTGAAATGTATGTTGGATTGAGAAATTGAATTGAATCGTGAACATGAGAATCGTGAATTAAATGAAATGGAAATGAAGTATTGAATTGCATGAGTATGTATTGGGTCTCAGAAGCACTATTTGTTACAAATATAGTATTTTGAAGTTATAACGTGAAGATTTATAAAAGCATGTTAAAAATTTGAAGAGTTTAAATTTGAATGAAATTTTTTAACTCGGTTTAACATGTTTATAAGTGTATGTGTTCTGGTAATGCCTCGTACCCTATTCCGGCATCAAATACGGGTAATGGGTGTTACAATGTGACATCGCCAGATTTGGTCATAACGTTTAGACCAAATTTGGGGTGTTACAGATAAGGCTAGGAACAAAAATAGTAGAATTTACAAAAGTGGGACTTGAACCCAAGACCTCAAACATACACTCAAATCACTTAACCACTAAAGCAGATACTTACTTATGACAAAATTCGTAAAAACGGGATTTAATAAATCAGGGCGTTACATGGTGCTTTAAAGACGATGGTGTCAAAACTAGGCAACCTATGACACAGGCAAAAGCACACAACACCTATCATAACACCAACCAACCTACAACAGCAGTACTCATTTGGCACCTAACCTCTTCCCACTAACTTATCCGTACAACCATACAACTCGCCATGTGGCACTTTGAGATAATGGATAAACCTTCATATTAGCCTAAGTGCATAAGAGAGCAAAGAGCTTCTTTTTCATTAAGTCACATCCACCTTCCTCCTTCCTTCTTCCCTACTGCTAGCTCTTCGTCCTATACAAGCAAATCATACCTAATCTTTTCCTCCTTCTCCTCCTTGTTAGTACTTAGTACCAACAAACTTGTTTTCCAATTATCGAAGATTTGAAACACTCAATTAAGAAAAAGGAAGCTATATTAATGCATGGCCATAAACGTGGGATTAAAGCCAAAGAAAAAAAACTACAAGTTTGAACGGATATCTCTATCAAGAACCTCCATTGATATGAATTCACTAACTTTGCCCTCAAAATCCACCTTTGAAAATGCCTTATATGACTTAATCTTCTTCCCCAACTTGCCATGGTAATTCAAAACTTTTTTTTTCTTTTTTTTCCTATTATTATTTGAAGTTTCTAAGTTCAAATTCTAGGAAAATATTTTTAAAAAAATGTTGCTAAGAAAAATAGATAATCACTGTTAAAGAAAAAGAAAAAGAAGATAAAGAGAAAAAAGGGAAAGCAAATTTTGTGTTCACCAAAAAGGATAGTGAGCTAGAAAACTTTTATGGCCTGTCCATTAGGGCTTGCAATGAGCATATTAATTTTTAAAATTTTATGTAATTTTTTATTTATTTTTATTTTTGAATATTTTTATAATTTTATGTGTTTTTAATTTATTAAATCCTTTTCCAATTTTTTTAAAAAAATTATTCAATAGTTTTATGTATATTTTTTTTTAGTTTTTCAAGATCAACTTGACACAATGAGTAAACGATGAGGGCTAATTTTTTTAGAATTAAGACTACATTGGCATAATCTGTAAATATTAATGGCTAAATTTATTATTATACCAATTAAAAAATGATCATGTCATCATTTTATTAGTCATTTAGCGACTAGGTGACCAAAAATAAAATTTCAAATAGTTTGATTACCCATTGTAATTTTTAAAATTAAGTAACTAAAATAAAAATTTATACATAATTAAGTGACCAATAGTATTATTTATCCTAATATATTATAATTTTAATTTACAATTTTAAAAAAAACATAATTTTCACATTTTAAAAATTTTAAAATTTTAGCTCACAAATCATGATACATATTTAAATTATCCAAAAGAAGGAAAAAAACTTCAGTAATCTAATTAATTAATTAGGTTATTAAAATATGTTTAAAAATAGGCCCCATGCCATGACTTCAAATTTCCACAATTAACAACATAGATGCAATTATTTAAAGAGTGATGTGAAAGGCTTTTGCCTTGTACTCGACAGCGTACATGAAGGAATATCATAGCAATGATTTCTTTTTTATGGTTACCTAAAGTGCATGACTTTTAAGCAAAAACATAAGCATTGTTTCTAATTGGCTTAATTGTCAAATATGGATAAAGGGAATAATGAATTGAAGTGCTCAATGACATGAAGGCTTTCACTTTTTGGATGCTAATAAAAGATGATAATGGTTTTCTTTGGTTTAGTGTGAGGTTAAGGTTAAGGTGTGTACTATAATAATCTAACAGTTTGCCAATAAAGGTGGGTTTGGATGGGTGAAACGTTTATCTGCGATTAGTATAAAAATAGCGGTAGTAATAAAATTAGATATTGCAGCGTGAGACAAAAAGTAAGTTATAATAGACTGATCAAATTTCGATTTGGCCTTATAATAGACTGAAACTTAGATTTAATTCATATACTTTAATTTTTTACATAATTTGATTTCGCTACTTTTATAATGTCATTAGCTTGTCTAAATAGTAATATTTATTAACTATTTCAATTACAATGTTGACATCATTTTTGTAAGAATACTATTCCAACAAAAAAAAACTATTTTATAATTACAAGTTTGAATGGGTGATTTTAAGAAAAATCCACATTTGTATTTTCAATGTTTTTTTTTGTTGGTATTTTTCATGTCCGTTTCACGGTTCATGCTCGAGGTTTGTGGTTGCCCCTTCCAACAATGTTGTTTACAAGGTTTGAACTTGTGTCTCCTCTTGAAAATACAATATGTCTTATCATTGCACCCAACACTTATTGGTATTTTCAATGTTATTTTTTTTACATCACTATCAAGTTTAATTTTTTTAATTTAAAAATATCACAATAGTGAATTTAACTCAAACAATTTTTAACAGTTGTAATAACTGAATCTAAATTTTAAATTTAAAAAGTAAAGAAACCAATTTCTTAAATATAAAAGTAGGGAGACTAAATATTTAATATACAAAACGTATAAAAATTTAAAAATTATTTTAACTTTCAAAATTTTACTCTATAATTTAATATAAAATAAATAACCAAAAGCAAAGCATGATCCTGGTCATTTTATCTAGTATTCTAATTTTGTTCCTTAAATTTAAAAATATCTATTTTATACCATAACAATTAATAACTAATTAAAATTTATATATATTTTACTTCCATTCAATTCTAAATATGGCAATTTTAACCTTCAAACGAAATATGCCCAATTACCCAAGCCAAATTCAACAAAACTTGAATGAGATCAATTTATATCTTTTTGTTTAGTTAATTTTAATTTTAATTTTTTTAAAAGTTAAATTTGATTATCATCTTTCTTAAAAGAGTTAAATTATTGTTTTTTAACGAATATATTAACTAAAATGTTAATTTTTTAAACAAGGTAGCCCAAATGGCTTTACCACGTATACTTCATGTTATTTTTTATTTCTAAACTTTTGTAATTTGAACTTTTAGATTTTTTGAACATTTTATAATTTTAAAATTATTTCTTGATGTGAGACATAAGATAAATAATATCATATCAGCATGAAGTATGTATAGGTTACCACATAAGTTGCCATGCCAATATGATTAAAAATTAATATTTTAATTGCATTTTGTTTTTTTTTTAATATTTGGCTCTTTTATAACCAAATTTAACTAAAACATAAAAACAATTGAAAAATGTAAATATCAAAGATTAAGTTTGTCATTATGTGCCAAACCGAATTCAACAATATAACATGAATCATATTTTGATTTTCTAGATTTTTTACTTCGTTGATATGTTTGATAAATTGAAATTTTAAACACTGAAAATTGAAGGACTGAATTTTTACTACTAAATTTGATCGGTGTTGAATTTATATTAAAAAAATTGTTTGGTAAACTAGTCAATATAAGTATTGAATATAATTTTGTTGTTTGAAAAATTAAATATCAATTTTAAAATATTATTTATTTTAAAATTTAATATTATTAATATAATATTTTATATTATTTTAGATTGTTTTAGATAAAAGATACTTATACTAATTTGAATATTTAATTTTTAATAAAATAATAAGTAGCTACATACCTACTTATCTTATTCAACATCTTTTGGTGAATTTTTATATTAAATAAAAATTAAAATAATTATAAAACACAATTAAAATATTAAAGATTAAAATTTTAATTTTAAATGTTTACTCAACAAACCAATAACTTTGGATTAATATATCCAAAAATTGGATTTATTTCATAAGTGAAACCTTGTAATATATAATAATAATAATAATAATAATAATAATAATAATAATAAACAAGTTATTGAAAGTGTTGTAGTGGTATGGTAACTAGAATTGGATTTTGTAGGATTGAAAAGATGGTTTGCATAATGTAAACATAAAATTTGTGGAGATATAAAGTTATAAACAAATTGCCATTACTTTTAAGAATTAGCTCTAATTGAAATGATTAGTATATGAAACTACGTATAACTTTTCTCCCCTTTTCTGTCACCAAGTATATGAAGAAATTGAGCTAGATTAGGCTTAAAAGCTTCCACTTTGTGTAGTTTTTAGTATCCAAAAATAACCATTTTTTTTCTTTGAGACTTCACAAGAATGCATTCCATGGCTAGAGCTTGGTCCTTGTTACTTCTTCTTATCATTCTTGTCTTTGGTGCATTTGTTGAAGGCAGCCATGGAAGCAAACTCTCTCAAAATTACTACAAATCGACTTGTCCCCAAGTTTTGTCCATTGTCAAAGCTAAAACCGAATCCACTTTAAAGAAGAAACCAAGGATGGGGGCTTCTTTGCTGCGGTTGCATTTCCATGACTGCTTTGTTAATGTGAGCATTGTTTCATAAACTTTATTTTTTTTTTTTTTTTATGTTTTAGCTTCAATCTTCTGGCTGTTTGGTTTATGAAAATACCTGCAGGGGTGTGACGGTTCGATATTGTTGGACGATGACTCGACTTTTATTGGTGAGAAAACTGCACTTGCTAACAATAACTCGGCTAGGGGATTCGAACTTGTCGACGACATTAAAGCTGAAGTGGAGAAAACTTGCCCTGGAGTAGTTTCCTGTGCCGATATTCTTGCCATTGCTGCTCGTGACTCGACTGTCGTAGTAAGTCTGCATTTAAGTAGCAGCTGCAACGAGATGTTATGGTCGCTATTTTATTTTCTTTAACGTTGATGTTTATTGTAATTGACCGCAATGTGACTGTGAAAATGTCGGACCACCGCAACTAATGGCCTTTTTATCATTTGCAGCTAGGGGGTCCGTCATGGAAAGTTAAATTGGGGAGGAGGGATTCTATCACTGCTAGCAGGGCTGATGCAAACAAGTTCATTCCTGCACCCAGTTTCACCTTAAGTGCTCTCAAATCAAATTTCCATGCTCAAGGACTCTCATTGAAAGATTTGGTGGCACTTTCAGGTAATTAGACTCTTAACTAGGCAAATTCTACATTGTTTCGAGTTATGTTACTCTGATTTGGGTTTATCCAATTTTTATAAGCTTTTTCATGTGTTCCCATATCTAAAAATGTGTCAATAAAGGTGTTTGATATGAGTACTTTAAGAATGATGAAGAGTCCAAGTAAAATAGAGAAAGCACCAGAAGGCGTATACTGTTGTTTTGATTAACTACTGGTTTCATTTTGGAATGGTATGTAGGTGCACACACTATTGGCCTGGCAAGGTGCACAACATTTCGAGCACACATCTACAATGACTCCAACATTGATCCCTCATTTGCCAAGTCCCTGCAACACAAATGCCCCAGAACCGGAAAAGATAACATTCATCGACGCCTTGACTTACGGACACCGATTTCTTTCGATAATTTCTACTTTCGAAACTTGTTGAAAAAGAAGGGTCTCCTCCGGTCTGATCAAGAGCTCTTTAACGGCAAATCATCCGACTCTCTGGTTAAAAAGTATGCCGCAGATTCTTCCAAGTTTTTCAAACAGTTCACCAAATCTATGATCAAGATGAGCAACATCAAGCCTCTCACAGGAAATTCTGGGCAAATTAGGATCAATTGCAGAAAAGTCAACTGAAAAAACATGGTGTTTTTAAAAGGATTATAGCCACTATTTTCGTTACAATTATCTGTCTCTTTCAGAACTTCAACAATAGCTGCTGTAGAACATCTGGTAAACTTATCAGAAACAGTGAAAACTTACTTTTACTTTCATGATTTGCTTAAAGATGCCTTCAATTCGAGTTGTTTATAACATTGGTTATATCTGCAATAGTGATAAATGAGACGGGTCTTTAAGTTTATTATTGTTTATCAGTGTAAAATAAAACTTACTCAAAGGCAGCATCGGAGGCTAAAGGAACCTTAAGCTTTCAATAGAAGATCTTGAAAATTAAGAAAAATAACGTCACAACAAACTAAAGTACGTCAATCAATAGAAGGAACTTGGCAACCTACGTTACCTTATTTAATCCTTCCAAGTTTTTCCATATCCTTCTGTGATAATTAACCCAAATCTTTACGCATTTACACACTATAAAAAGGGCCTCATTTCATTTCCAATATGATTGGCAACAAATTTGCATTAACCAACATGGCTTTCTTTCGTTCACTGTTACTAATTATTTTGATTGTTGCTGTTTCTTCATGTCAAACCAATGCCCAACTCTCTCCTAATTACTATTCATCCACTTGCCCGCAAGCTTTGTCTATTGTGAAGGCCGAAGTTGCCGCTGCTATAAAGAACGAAACTCGCATCGGAGCTTCGTTGCTGAGATTACATTTCCACGACTGCTTCGTTAACGTGAGTACTCTTCATTTTTCTTGAAATACCTGTGTTTGACAATCCGACACTGAGCCTTCATGATGAACAGGGTTGTGATGGGTCGGTACTTTTGGACGATAACTCGACGTTTATAGGTGAGAAAACCGCGGTTCCTAACAATAACTCGGCGAGAGGGTTCAACGTCGTCGACAACATCAAAGCTCGGCTGGAGAAAGCGTGTCCTGGAGTTGTATCCTGCGCTGATATTCTCGCCATTGCTGCTCGTGATTCGGTTGTTCGGGTAAGTACACTTGGTACCTTATTGCAGTCAATAATGTTATGAATTGATTATTTTCGTGGTGTATGCAGTTAGGGGGTCCGTCATGGAAGGTAAGGTTGGGAAGAAGGGATTCGACAAGCGCTAGCAGAAGTGCCGCAAATGCCTCTATTCCACCACCAACCTCTAATCTAAGCGCTCTTATTTCAAGCTTCTCAGCTCAGGGCCTCTCAATAAAAAACCTTGTAGCACTTTCTGGTAATCCAAATGTCATTTTCGGATAACTCATTTTAGCATAGACAGTTAGACACATCATGTTTCATTTTCGGATTCGCAGGTGCACACACCATTGGCCTCGCCCGCTGCACATCATTTCGGTCACACATTTACAACGACTCCAATATAGACCCCTCCTTTGCCAACTCGTTGCGACGGATTTGCCCGAGAAGCGGCAACGATAGTGTGCTCGCCCCTCTCGACCGTCAAACACCAACTTGTTTTGATAACTTATACCACAAGAATTTGTTGGAGAAGAAGGGTTTGCTTCATTCAGATCAAGAGATCTTCAATGGAAGTTCTTTAACTGATGGTTTGGTTAAAATGTATGCAGCCGATACTTCATTATTGTTCAAGGAATTTGCCAAGTCTATGATCAAGATGGGAAACATTAAACCTCTCACAGGAAATGCTGGGGAAATCAGAATCAACTGTCGGAAAGCAAATTGAAACATGTTTCCATACTTGCAAGAAATTTTATTAAAAAAAAGTTATCTGTCTGTTGTTTGAAGTGAGTGAGTGATTGAGATGTTCATATAATTTAAATTTGTACTATCCTTTTTTTTTCTCTCCGTTTTTAATACAATGATTATGCAATAAAGGAGCACTTATACTTGTAAGATATTTGATTTCAAATAAAAATAATAATTAGAGTTTTTAATTCGAGTTATTGAGCAAGTCAAATTTGGATATCTCAATAATTGACTTAAATAGTTGACGAAACTAGCTGAGGTTTATTTTAGAAGTATTAGAAAAACTCAATTTAATCTTGACCTGAAAATCAAATAGAAGTAACTAAGTTCGAAGTTAAATGTGAAAATCGAACTTATATTTTATCAAACAAATGAAATTTAATTGAACCAAATCAAAGCAATTCAAACGGCTCAGTTTTTATGTCCGACCAACTTCAAATTTTAGAATTAGAACTTACACCAAATTTTTAAGTTTCAAACTTCTTATAACTTCACCTTTACATCCCCAATTAAAAATCAACCCAAAATCTCAGGTTAACCCATCTTTGAAACAATTGAGCGAACTGAATGTTAGAATTTCTCTATCAAAAAAAAAAAGCACGATTAACTTTTACAGGATCCAACTGATAGGAAGATTAGATGAGCAAAATAAGTTTACTTTGGAAACTGATGAAGAAAGCAGAAATATAATAAAATAAAGTAATGTTTTGCTTCAAATGAGCTCCAGTAACAATCCTTTACTACTTTTATTATAATAGACAGAAAGGAATAACCCAGAGCCTACTTAGCCTCAGTATAGGGTAAAATGCTTCTTTCTGTAGGCTCCACCCCTCAATTCCAAGCAAACCACAAAGCTACATATACTTATAATTAATATTAAATTTTAAATAAATGTAATGGCCGACTGGCACAATCAAAATGTTGCTTTGCCCTTTGTTGCTTCCAATTTTCCTTTTCCTAAAGTATACTTTCTTTATGCAAAAGAGATGCTCCTAATATTGTGCTTTGCCTCTTCTATTAAAAAATTAGATAAATTAATCATTCCTTTTAAAAATTTCACCTATTTACAGTTTAAAAATCAGTGTACTTGATGGAATAACCGGACAATGACACATGACATGTCACTTGTACACCATGTTGACGTATAAAAACTAATTTTTAAGAGTAGAAATAGATAAAATTTTTAACAAATATACAAAGACTAATTTGTTTATTGTTTTAAGTACAAGGAGCAAAATGTAATCTAACTCTTGCTACAGGAGCTTCCATGATACTTTCACACATGCTCTTATAAAAATCCAAGAAAAGATTGAACACCCATGCCCAACAACAATCAAATCCGATTAACATAGGCCTAACCTGCATTATTGGTAGTACAACAGCAAAAAACTTGGACAATACAGGGACAAGACAAAAGTTTCCTGCCAGCTTGATACCAATAATTCACAATTGAAAAAGGGAATCAAGCCCATGCTTTAATGCCAGTGTCGGCAGAGTATGCTTTTTTATGAACTACAGATTTGCTAAACATGGAAAATCTGTCAATCAAACACATTAAAAGCTACTCTAAAGGAGTAGAAGTGTAGTCTAAACTATCATGGTGGTTGATTATAATTGGATGCACATTCGCTACTCGACCTACGATGGGGAAGACTTTCAAGCATTATATTACACCAAAAATTGTCAGTGACCATATCCTTATGTTGTTCCGACTCTTGAATTTTCTACATGTTCCAATGCATCAACACCAGTATCCAACAAGGGTATGGATCCAATACGAGTCTCCAAGGACTCTCCAAATACCTGAAAAGCTTGAAAAAAATTGAACATGCCCACGTTGCATACATACTCATTTCCAACACTCGCAGTCGAATCAGAGTATCATTGCTCAACTTGTCAATGAAATCGTGGGGTAAGTCGTGCTTGGAAGCATATACCTCAGCGGCTTAGCCTTCTCTCAGTGTTGCAATCGTGGTGACATAACCAAACCACTAAGCTCAGCTTAAAACATATTTATCCAAATTATCTTAAAGGATTCATATCATTATGGAAGAAACAAAGCTTCAAAGAGACCAACGCAAGATATGACTTAATGCAAAAGCAATCATCAACATCAATGTGTAATAACTAATACTAATGACGTAACTAAAGCAAAAAAAAAAAGCAAATTGTAGATAAAAAAAAAAAAGGCATGATATCATTGTTTTGCTTCCTGAAACATGCTCCATCCGATTTTTATGTTTAACACTTGAATTCCACTCCATATCTGTGTGAAAAAAGCAAACTGATCTAAATGCCATAGCACAGCCTATAAACAAGCATTCATGGCATGTTAATGATTCAATAACAGGCAGAATGTAACCATTTTGGAGTTAAATTGATTCCATGAAGTGAAACTACAAATTGTCCATTGACACAGCGTTAAATTGATTCCATGAAGAAAAACTACAAATTCTTTTCACCCCTAGTCGAGTAAAATGTTGGAATGTGGAAAGGAAAAGAACAATCTTACTGTCACCTGCCATTATTCGTATCCAAAAATTATCGCGTTGACACCAAGGGAAGCAATCATGACAGGAAGAAACACTGTACATACATGCATCATTTACTCAAACTTGGATGTGAGTGTTAAATAAAGGTATGTCAGACACGGTATGTTCAATTTTTCCAAGGTTTGGTCTTATGTAATTTGGAGAATCCTTGGAGTCATATTGTTATACCTGTATCCAGATATGCGTCAAACACAAATACATAACAAAAGATGAAGAGTCAGACAACATAAGTTTTATATATAAGGTTGATAGAGAACTTCTAAATAAATTGTTTTAATGAAAGGCCAAAAACTCCCAAAGATGAATAGCATAATTATCCATTCAATACAAATTAAGAAACTGGGGAAGTTTTTAAGCTAACCTTTCAAAATAGCATTAGCCATGATTTGGAGATATCAATATCACCATCTCCATCCATCTTTTTCCTACATTAAAGACAAGGCGAAAAGACTTTTAGTAAATAAGGCAAGTAAGGGATAGTAAAGAAGAGAACAAGATACAAAGAGTAAAGAAGATTAAATATCTAAATAAATAAGATCATATTTTCAATACCTAAATATAAAATGCTATCACAAGATACAATAATTCAAATATCTCAAACTTTCATGTTCCAAAAGTCATTTTTTGAGTCCTCAGAGGAACTTGGCTTAGAAATATAGACAAGAGGAAAACTTGGGCATCTAAAGCAAAACTGATTTAAAAGGGAACAACAGTCTTTCAATCTCATCACCTACCATCTCCTTTGAGACTCGATTACGTTAGGAAACAGAAGATATATGAATGAAAATTTATACAAAACAAATATGAGGAAAACCAGGGCATCTAAAACAAAACCATTTTAAAAGGGACCAACAGTCTATCATTCTCATCACCTACCATCTCCCCCGAGACTCAATTATTATATGAAACAGAAGTTATATGAATGAAAACTGATAAAAAAAAAAATAAGCATTTGTTAACCAAGTTAGCAATTGTTTCATGCCCTTTTTTTTTCTTTCTATTTTCTAATATCCAAACATATGGTCAAGCACAAGGTACCAAAAGACTAAACATTTGGAACATTTCATTGATCAAAGTTTTGGAGTCCTCGTCATATAATTGTGGTCTAAACACCTAACAACCTATCAAGTTGAGAGTGAATGCTGAAAATCACGTCCATCTTCTATTTAGTTGTAAATATCTACTTACAACATTGAAATACCATTTGATTGCCTCAAGGACTAACATACCATAATATTGATAATCATCCAACTATGCTTTTAAGTTTGGTAACAATTTTTAAGTATCCTTTCCTTCTAGAGTAATCAAAGACTACAAAGCATCAAACCAACAAGAAATGCAGAGTGTTCAAAGAAACCCACCTTGAATCCGGCCTTGTTGTTTCACGCGATCAACAACTCCTATATCGAAACCACAAAGTACAGTTTACATGCAAAACCCAGAAAACTAGAGAGAAAAAGTGGCTGAGAAAAACATAGATAACCAACATCACATAATTTTCAGACCACAGAGTATATTCCAACTACTGCTTCTAAAATATAAGTAGTTCCATAGATCAAAAACACTAATAAACTCACACAATTACTGTCTAGAATCTAAATAACTATATTCAAACAAATAATGTAGCTTGCATTGAAAATGAAGAAAATGAAACAATAAAAAAACTACTAAAAACTAAATTAATAAAATCAACATCAATTAAAATTCATAGACTTATTGTAGATGCAATTCTATTAGCTTAACTAAGCATAAAATCAAAACCCATTAAACTCTAATGCAGGAAAAATGTTAATTAATTCATTAAAAATAAAATTCAACATAAAAATGTTACTTAAAACCCTAAAAGCTTAATTGTAACAAGACGTTAATCAATAAATTAGTATTAAAACAACAAAAATAACATTCTCTCATAGAACAAAAACCCAAATTCAAGAACTAAAAACCCTAGACCACCTAGACTCGAAAATCAAAACTCACTTAAAACATACAAATATAAAACACAGGAAGAAAAAACCGAGAACCAATCAAAATTACATAAAAAAAAGGCGTTTTTTAGTGATGTAGACGGCGTGGAGCTAGCGTTTGCCTTTTGTTACTCTGACTTTTTCCTGTCCTTGTTCTTGTCATTTTTGTTGATGATGATGGATTCAGTGGCAGTGAAGTTGGAGTTAGAAGTAAGATAACTAATGGGTTTTTTTGAGAGGGTTCCTTTTGCTGGTTTTACTTCTTCGTTTTGTTAATGATGATTCAGTTTCTTTCATCTTTCTCTTCTTTCCAGAGAAATCTGAGCGTGGGTTTTGTTTTGTAGAGTGCATTGATGCAGCTGGTTTTGAGTTGGCGGGAAAATTCAGTTAATATAGCCATGAAAATGGAGGGATTCTGGAAACGATGGAATTATTGAGGAACCGTTGCAAGCTCTGGACGCTGCTCCAATCCAACAAGTTATTGGATTCCTAAGACTTAACCGCCGACATTTTCAATATCCAATGCTTTTGGGCCAATTTGGTTACCGTATATTTGTCAAATGCCAAAGCAAAGCTAAATTCTAAACTATTCTGTCGCCATGGATGAAGCCCAATGTGCTTCAGTTTTGTAATATTTGTTGGTTTCTCTCAGTGTTCTTAGCCCACATCTATAATAAAGCTGAGGGTTAATATAACTTTTAGTCCCTGAACTTAGTAATTAGGTCTACTTTGATACTTGTATTTCCTTTTAGATTTACTTTGTTACTGAACTTAATAATTAGGTTCATTTTGGTCTTTTTACTTAAATTCCATCAAGATGTGAGGACGTGGCACTCTAAGATCGTACCATATTATCATCTAAAAATTTTAAGAAAATATTTTTTTTTCAAGCGATGATATATCACAATCTCAAAAGATCGTGTCGTCAAACTTTTACATATATCATATTCAGGCACAAAATTGAACAAAAAGAAACACATCCAAGATATTTGTGTTAAAATCAAAATGAATTTATTAGTTGAGGAGGACCATAAACAACTTGGTGTTTGGTGAGCTAATCAAAGAAAATAGTAATTCCCACTGCTGCACACCACCACCTGCTCAAAGTGAGAAATATCTTAGCTCCTAGTTTTTTAGTTCAGGTCCAAATGCTAATGGCCCACAGGATCTACGCACATGTCAAAAAAGTAAAGACAGGAACAAAAACCAGCCAACAGGTGAGAAAGCCTCTGGTTTAACCTTATCCAATGTTCCAAGAGACAGTGAAAACCTCAAATCCAGGGGCCACATGCACCGCATTCCCAACAAAAGCACACGTTTCAACATCATCTCACTTCGTGTATAAATTACTTGCCCTCTTCCCTTTCAATCTCAGCTTCACATATAACTAGCAAAAACAGATAGTAACCAGAAAAACATGGAGGCATTTCAGTCTTGGGTTTCAGAACACAAGCTCACTAGCATTGGTCAGTTTAAGATTTAATTCCTTTTGTTTCATTATTTTTTCTGGCTGTTCATTTTTTTGTTGATATGGTGCAATATTGGGTCTTGCAGGTGCAGTTTGGGCATCTGCAATTGGGGCATCGTTGGCTTATAACAGCCGTGGAAAAAGCACTCTTAAGCCAAGTCTGAGGCTTATTCATGCAAGGTTTATACCATTTTTCTTTCTGAAACCTAATTAAACTCAGCTTAACATGCATACTTCTATCAGTATTTTTATGTCAGATACTGGTGATGGTGATGATGATGATGAAAATGTGTTTGATTTGATTTAGGATGCACTCACAAGCCTTAACACTGGCGGTGCTGTCTGGTGCAGCAGCTTACCATTACTATGAAAAAAGTACCAGTAACCAAGAGAAGGTCACCAATGCCTAGACCAGATTCATAGCTCATAATAGCTGTATTATGTAACATTGAAATCTTGATTATTAGTGGTTTGATGATGATGAAAAAATCGAAATTAATGATGTATCCTTTCTTCTTCTTTTTTATGAATGTGACCTTTGATTGGCCTTTTATCATTCTACTTTCTAGTTTCTTTTCATAATATCACCAAGTTGAATGAAAGGAATATAGCGTATCGAAATATAACGTACCAGGTTAATTCCAGGACTTGGATTGGAGTGTGAATAATTTATGTAAGCATTGAAGCAGCTGTATCATTTGTTCCCAAAGATGCCATTTCTACTAACAAACCAACAAGAAATGCAGGCAGCAATTGAAAAGAAATAAACAGAAGGGAATGAATGAATCGATAGAAACCGAAAAAGCAGTGATATCAATCTTTAACTATAAAAGAAAAAACAAACCAACATTTTCTTCTCAATCCTCATCTTCATTTCTTGGTGAAATAAAGAATAGCTTACAGAAAATATCCATGGTGATCAAAGTTCATGGAATTCCCCTCTCTACATGCACTGCACGCGTCTTGCTTTGCCTATGCGAGAAAGGCCTCCAATACGAGCTTGTCCCGGTCGATGTCGAAAATTCTGCCCACAAAAACCACCTTATTTATCTCTAAATGTAAGGCTATTAACCATTGGGGTTGATGGGTCAGGTTGGTTTAGGTTGGGTTCAGCTTCATCTCTTATATACTAGTTGTTTAAATTCGGCCCAAACATAAACATGATATTTTATGAAATCACCTTCATATTTATAAATAATTAATTTGTTTATAAAATTGTGATTTCCTTTTTCATATTAAGCAACATAATCCAAATGTTTTTTTTTTTAATGATAGCCCTTTGGCCAGATAGCGGCATTAGAAGATGGAGATGTCAAGATCTTTGGTAAGATAAAAAATTGTTTTCTTGTTGATAATTTGTATGAATTCCATTGAAAACCAGAATCAAGGGCAATATGCAAATACTTGGCACGCAAATATAACGAAACTAGAATCACCATCGATCTTTTGGGTTCAAGTAGTTTAACGGACTCCACCCTTGTGGATACATAGATGGAAGTGGAGTCTCACCAATTCAATCCTCCAACCAAGCACTCATTCGCCAAATGATCGTCAATCCAATATACGGGATCGCCCCTGACGAGAAGATCATCGAGATCGAATTGCATAACCTAGCCAAAGTTCTCGATGTCTACGAGGAAAGGTTGTCGGAATATAAATATCTCGGAGGAGATTTCTATAGCATGGCCGATTTGCACCATATACCTGACCTTGTTTATTTCATGAGAAGCTCTAAATCGTCAATTGTAACTAGTCGGCCTTGTGTGAATGCTTGGTGGAATGATATTTCATCAAGACCTGCATCGGTTAAAGTTGTGGAACTCATGAAACTTAAGATTTTATTTTCTTTTGATGACATTTAATAAGGAAAAAGATGTATGAATAATCAAAATTTTTTAATTTGGTCACCTAACTAATCAAGATTATTGGGTTTTTTTAGTGACATGATAATTAAAAATTAGTATAATAATAATTTTAGTATTCAACTTTTACGTATTATATCGATTTGGTTAAAAACTTAACCCTAAAAAGTATCCTTTACCAACATTAGTTATGCTCAATAATCTGTAATTAGCTTGGCCGTCCTAAAGATAGGTTACAATTACTTTGAGAAACCCATGATTTGGTAGCAATTGCAGAGGCTGAAGGGAAAAAATGAGAGCAAAAGTTTAAGTACCAAATTGGTAAAAGGGATATAGTTTTGGGGGCAATTTAATTACAGTACTTTAACCTTTTATATTCTGTGTTGACGTAGAATATAAAAAGTTGAAGATGGATTAATTTAATCATCAATTCATACAGAAAACATACGACACTTGCAATATATCAACAACATGTCTAAAATGACAAACAACTTGAAAACCCTAGCCTTGCAACTTCAAACAACACGTTGAATTGCAACCCTGCAATTTCAACAGGTGGAGAAAAGCAATGCTCGAAATTTGCAGCCATTAATATTCAAGCAGCAAGCTCAGATTTATTCAAACCCTAAATAGTGCAAAATAAAAAACTAGAAAGTGCAGCAGGTTTTAGTGGTTTAATTGGGTTCACGAAATGTGAACCCTGACCCACTTAGCTTTTCTTCCATGATGTTGTCCAGTTTCTCTCCCATCTCAGGGGTGAGATAGTTCATCCAGTCCCCGATCTTCCCTTTTTGGAAGTAAACATTGTTGTCAATTCCCCTTTCAGCATCTCCATATTTCCCGTTCTTGTTGATTTCCAAGCTGCTCAGATTTTGCAGGCTGCATAAGTTGACAAGTTGATCATTCAAAAGCAACATATTAGATTAATAATTAAATTAATTATTTTGTTAAAAATTTATCTTTATATATACAAATTAATGAATTTTTTAATAAAAATTAACTCTTTAATTTAATATATAAAAATTAATTTATTTATTTTTTAAGTAAAAATAAAATATAAATTATCTCTTAATATATTCCTACATCATAATTTTACCTACCATTCCCTGTTGGGCAATAAAAGACAATCATCTATGATTCTTTTTTCTTTTTCCACGAAAAGCATAATTTTTGGAGAATCCTATTTAGTTATGTATCAATGAATAATGCTTTATCCATCGGCTTTTTCACATTATCTTTTTTACTCCCTTGCTTTTATGCATTTACCATGATTTTTGGCATTTTTGCTTTCACCCATTTATAAGTTATACATACACGTAGGTTGTTAAAAGGATTAGTTTGGTTAATATATGAACTAAATTATTATTTATTTGAAATATAAAATTTTTAACCATTAATCGAACCGAATTTTTTTCAAATACATTAATTGAATCGAAATATTTCAGTTAATTGAATTAACCGAATTTTTTTTTCTTTTGATTTAAATAAATATAAAACATATAAAAAATACATTGCTATTTTTCTTTTAATAGTTCAAAATCTTTAAATAGAAGTGAAAATAACAAATAAGACATTAAAACACTACATAAATCTTGAAAGTTAACAACCAACCAAAAAGTTAATAATTATATATAATATATATTATTTATTTCGATTAATTGGTTAATTCGGTTAATTACCCGATTTTGAACTGAATTATTCGATAACTGAAATTCCAAAAAATTATTAACCGACCTCCAACCGAACTAAATTCGATCATCGACCAAATATCTGAATTAGATCAATTCGATCGGTTAATTCTGTTTTAACCAAACTATGAACACCCCTACTTATACGCACACATGGCAGCTTTTACTTTTCTAATTTGTATCTTTTTAGGATTTTTTTTCTTTTAACTTTACATTTTTATGGGTAAAAATACCAAGGAAGCCCCTGTACTTAGGGGTAGATTACATTTCAGCCTATTTATTGGAAAAATTGGAAATGTAGCTTTTATATAGTTCAAAACGTGTAAATTAGCCCCTCCATTAAATTTTTATATTAAATAATGATGTGGAAAATGCTGAAATTTTTATTTATTTAATCACTAAACTTTTGAAATTAAATATTTTAGACATTTCGAGCTTATGTGAGTTTTTTATTGGTCTAGTAACAAAATATCCCCTAATATTTACACATTATATCAATTTGATCCTAAATATAACAAATTTAACATATTTAGCCCTCAATGTTTACAAAATTTGTCATTTTAGTTTTAATTCTAAAAAATTCAATAAATTTGGTCCTCAACATTTAGCCTTTTTTTAAAAAATCATTTTTAGCTTTTCTAAACCATGTAAGATATGAAAATAAGAAAAATAGTACCCTCTTTCAAGCCACTTGCAACAATTTCTTTTTCTAAATTTAAGCTTCACAGTGGATCGAACCAATCGATTTGGAACCTATCTGGAATTATCCATTGCATTACTACCCGAATATATAACATTTTTAATTCTTGTATTTTCTTTTGGATCTTAATTTTTTTATCCCAACTTTTTAGAGTTATTTTGCAAATGACTTGAAAGGGGGTAATTTTTTTTCTTATTTTAATATCCCACATGGGTTAGTTGTGGGATTGCAAAAAAACTCAAATCCGACAGATTTTGAACCGATTCGACCTAATAGTTGAGGCTTTTTTTCTTGAAGTCAAGCGTTAGGGCGGGTCAGGATGATTAGTTTTTAAAAATAATTGGGTTGGGAAACCGTCCCACCCCATCACGAGATATTTTTGAAATTACCCTTTATATATATTTAATATTAATTAAATTAAAAAATCCCTAAAATTTATCGGTACTAGTCTCATTCTACTACCATTATACTAGTCTCCCTTTCACTCTTGTAAGTTTATTTTCCCTATTTTCTATCTTCTTAATTTAATAATTTATTAAAGGAACCTTTGTTCCTTCTTTTGTTCTTTGTTATAATCACAACATGTGTGTAAATATACATTAGCACACAACTCTAGAGATAAATCATTAAGCAAATCTAATAAAAAAATGGTGCAAAAGCTTTTATTTAAAAAATTAATTAATTACAATTTTACAAGAAAAACCTCAGGTCGGATGGATCAGAATCAAGTATACTATTAATGTTCGGGTTCGGAGTGGGTTAAATTTTTTAAAATTTGGGATTCGATCAGGGTGGGGCATGGCTGTAGAGCATTGGATTGAGGTCAGGGTAGGTAAAAAACCGCCCCATTACCATCACTAGTTAGCTAATAGGTTATAAAGGGCTAAAAATAAATTTAAAAAAATACATATTTTTTTAATTTTTAAAGTTATGACTAAATTGAAAGATTTTGTAAATATTGAGGACCAAATTTATTGAAATTTTTAGAATTAGAACTAAGATGACAAATTGTGTAAACATTAAGGGCTAAATTTGTTGAATTTTTTATATTTATGATAAAATTGATAGAATGTGCAAACATTTAGAGGGATAATTTTGTTACTAGACCAATAAAAAAAACCCACATCAACTCAAAGTGACTAAAATATTTAATTGCGAAAAGTTTAGTCACTAAATCGAAAATATTAATAGTTGGGTGACTAAAATAGAGCGAAATGCATAGTTGGGTGACCATTTTTATAGTTTACTTATTAAAAAATAATTTTCAACATTTTCACGTCATAATTTAATAGAAAATTTTAATGGAGAGGCTAATTTGCACATTTTGAAATGTATAAAGGTTAATTTATCCATTTTTTAATAAAGGGGCTGAAATGCAATCCACCCCTAAGTACAATGGCTTCCCTAGTACTTTTACCCATTTCTTTTAGGGATAACATAATTTTTTGCCCCTTAACTTGGCAACTAGATCCATAATTGGTACATATACTTTTTCTTTATTCACTTTGATACTTGAACTTGGTAACTAGACCCATTATGGTCCTGGAACTTGAATTCCGTCAAGATTTGATGATGTGATCGGTATTCTTGGAATATGAATAGATTGGTCAATCAAAGCAACTAGACCAAGAATTGATCAGTATACTGGTTTAAACAAAGAGGTTGAACCAATTAAATCTAAATTTGCTCGAAATAGGTAAAAATTGAAAACCAAGACAAAAACTAGTAGTAAAACAAGTTGAATTGGCTTAATAATTTTTTTAACTTTTATGAATTTTATTTATTTATTAAATTATTGTTGGTCAAATAGTTGAATTGATCAAACCGCTTGAATTGTGAACTAGCGATCTGACTGGTTCAACTTCCAGTCCAATTATTAGAACATTATATGTGACATGCTAAGATTGTATCACATCATCACCTGAAAATATATATATTTAATTTTCAAAAAATGATGTAGCATAATCTCGAAGTGCCACGTCATCATACTTTTATATTTTTTAAGTTTAAGAATCAAAATAAATCTAGTTGTCAGCTTGGTAGTAAATAAAAATATAAATATTAAAATGAACCTAATTACCAAATTTTAACAACAAAAATTATGTTACCCTTTCCTTTTATCACATTTTAGAAGTGTTTTACGTGAGGTCCTAATTGTAAGAAGTATATTATATATATTTCAAGAAAAAACTACCGTACTTTAAAAATAAAAATTTTTAGTAAAAGAGCCCTCAAGTGGGCTGTAAAGATAAAACATTCTTTTTGGGAATGAAAGAATCCCAATTTATATTCTCCCTCCACTCATTTTACCTACTACAATTTTGGGCTATTTTACTAAATTAACTTGAAAAAAATTTAATATTTACAAAAACAATCCTGATTCAAAAACATTCACCAAAATGACCTAAAACAAAAAGTAGATTTGGATTTTGGGAATCCAATGGCCGGCACCACCTTGTGTTTTGTCCCCATCATTACTTGATGATTGTGTCAGGCTTTAAAAAAATAATTTTTTTGAGTTTGGGAACCCAATGGCAAGCATCAATGTATTTTTTTAAAATTGTATCATACTGGTATACAAATATACCAGTATTTGAAAAAAAATTTGGTCCTGGCCATGTAACGGCCGACACCACAGACATTTAAAAAAAAATTGGGTGCTGGCCAATAGCCGGCACAAGGTATATTTTTCGAGTCCCAAGGCAATTTTTTTTTTACTTTGGAACATTGATGGCCAGCACCAGTGTCAATTTAAAAAAAAATGGGTGTTGACCAGTAGATGGCCGGCACCATGTACATTTTTCGGGTCCTAAGGTAATTTTTTTTTACTTTAGGAGTAAAAAAAAAATTGGTTGCTTGCTAGGAGATGGCCGACACCACCTTTTTCATGTCCCAAAATTTTATTTTATTTTTGATTTTGGGACACCGATAGCCGGCACCAAGTTTATCACATTAAAAATTTATTTTTTCTTATTTTAGAACACAGATGGTCGGCACCAAACCCTATATATAGTGGGTGGTTTGGGTTCTAATAGTGTAAATGGATGAGAATTTTTTTTAAGAGAGCCATCAAAATGAAAGTGTTTTGTAGTATATCATCAAATGAGTTTTTTATAGTGGATTGTAGATGGGGGTTTTTCGTAGTATACAACCGAATTTCGGGGTTGAATTATATACTGTCATGTTTTAACGAAGTTGAATTATATACTGTCATGTCAACCTTAAAGATTATGTCATTAAGGGTTGGATGACTTTCTGTACCATAGATGGCTAACTGAGATATCCAACACAGATGGACATTATCTATGGTGCAATAATGTTTATTCCACAACTTATAAGTGGAGTACTGATGCAATGTAGACCTAATTCAAGCAGAAGACGACTAATTATGAAGAAGCTACTATTAAAAATAATTGTATTATTTCTTTAAAATGTTTGTATTTTTTTTTTATATTTGTAAACTTAATGTAGTTGTTTAGGATTTAAGGTTTCATTTTATATTTTTGTGTATTAATTTTTAGAATGTTTGTATTTTTGTATCTAAATTTAATTTATTCGTGTTATATATAGTTTGAATTTAAAAATTTCGTGCACTAATTTTATCCATCTGTTTGTAGTTTGTTGGGTGTTTAAATTTAATTTAGTTCGTATTATATGTAGTTTGAATTTAAAATTTTGTGTATTAAATTTACCCATCTATTTGTAGTTTGTTGGGTGTTTAAATTTAATTTAGTGCTTTTTTTGAATTTTATATTTTTGTGTATTAATATTGTAGAATCTTTGTATTTTATTATATCTGTAAATTTAATTTGTTGTGTACTATTACTTATTCAATTATATATTTTTATTAAATATTTCAAGTCATTTATTCAAACAAATAATTATTTTAGAGAAATTAAATTAATATTAAAAACAAAATAATTAAAAAATAAAGTAAATATTTACAGATAAAAATCAAAACTGTCGTGATGTCGGCGACGTCCCGGGCGCTGGCGTGTAACGGTCCAGTTGCCTCCATCAGCGATGCCGTGCACCTTGCTGAGGCGTTTGATAGTTGTTCGGTCTGACCTCCGATGTCCCATACAGTGTACTTAGAAAAGTAGTATAACCATATACACCATAATTGGGAATTAAGGGGTACTACATAACCGGAGGTGCCGATGGAAAAATATCCTCAGTAGTAGATGTACGTACTTCCCGATCAAGCTTTGGGTGGTATGAAGACGATCCAGACCGTGTCAAATGTTGAGGCTCAGGGTCGTCACCAAAAATATCCTCGAACGATGGAGGAAATTGAGGCTCGAGCTCGAGCCGTGGGTGGTATGATGACTAGTCGGATACTTCATATTGGAGCTCAGGAACGAGGTTTGAGGCAGAATCAATTTCGGTGTTCCCGAATGGTGGAACTCAATTACAACACGGTCGTGCATTCCTCTGTTACCATCGGGAAGATTCTGGTTGCGCATCTTCCGAGATCAGCATATAAAGACCTTGGAATATAAAGGGCTTCCCATATACCATATATCATTTTGCGTACTCGCGCGTAGGAGAGAACCCTCCCTCTAAGACATACAAAGGAGGGCACCTCGAATGTCGATCATTCCATAGAAAGATATATAGTTCATGTTTTTCTACCCAATTTAAAGCATCCCGACCAAAACCCTTTTTGTCCATTTTATAGACTTCTTGGATGTCGACTAGAGGGTTCAGGATAGGTTGTGGGCAACCGAGCTACCTCAATACCTAACCTCCATCGTGCCACTCCATCGTATGGAAATGAATCAATGGAACATTTGATACAAACAGCTATTGTTGCTCAATAACCCATTATGGTATGAGCTCTACGATCTCTTCTTTGACATATGGCATCCATAGAAACTGCATAATATAGATAACACGTTATTAATTATTGTATTTAAAAAAGAAATATTCAGAAGCATATTTTACGCCATCCCCGAATGAGTCTCTATCATCATACGATACACAGGTACGGTGAACAATCGCCCGATTCTCGGTACAGTTGCCCATCTAAAAAAATGAATAAATTACCAGATTATTTTTTCCATAAAAAATGAGTATGCTATACTATACAATTAAAAAAACAGATAACAAAATTGAACTCTATATTTACCTGTTCACGAGTGGCCACACATAAGGTTGGTGGCTCACTGGTGCCAAAAATGACATTCGGTATAACGCCCAAGACTACAGTAGAAGGCAGTAACTGCCCATTATTTTCGTAGACGGCTTTGTCGCTTGACAAAGTTCGCGGTATAAGTATGCCAATACTACAGAACCCCAACTAAATCTTCCGGCAAGCTCAAGATCTTTTAATAAGGGGAGATACATGATGTGGACTTTATTTTGATTGACGTCCGGCAACAGTATCCCACCTATAAGTTGCAGAATGAACGCTCTTGCAGCGTAGATAATGTTCATTTGTGTTAAACTACTCAAAAAATGCTGGAAGTTTTCTCTTAACTAAGTAAATTTAATATAGGTTAATCGTCCTTCCTCGTCGTTGGGGGGCACTCTTCCAGTAACCGCTCGCAAGTGCCTCAGTTGAACTGCTACGTCTTGTAGTGTAATAGTTACCTCCCCACACGAGAGGTGGAACGTATGTGTCTCCGAGCGCCATCTTTCAACCAAGGCCGATATTAAATCAGCTTGCAGCTCAGATATTTGAATGTACGCGGCTAGCCCAAAACCCGCGACATTCAAATACGATAAAACTCTTCGATTGAGAAAATAACTGGGATCATACAATCTCGGTCTCACAATTCGGTATTGATCCTGCATTTATAGTAAATATAGAATGTTATATTTCTCGTTTAAAAAAGAATTTAAATAAATATTTAAAAATTAAATGAGACATTTTTCTTCTCGTTTACCTTATTCACATAGGCTACAATATGGTTGTTGTAATTTAAAAGAATATTAGGATTAGGATCCATGGAGTGATCGACGATGGCTGACGGTTAACGATGATTGTCAGAGGTGTTTAGAGGTGATCGGTGGTCGTCGATCGGCAGAGGACGGTGGTGGTCGATAGTTCATGGCGGCGGTCAACAGTGAACGGCAGTTATCAACGGTTTTGGGTTGAAATACCCCATTTATATAGTGGGGGACCATAGTGGCTGAGCAGGAGTAAAATTGAAGAAAAAAACTTGTTTTAAATTTTGACTCGTTCAGTCGCGTCGCGCTAGGCTAGTGCTGGCCAATGGAAGGCCGAATGTGCCCTGGTCAATGCTGACGCAGGCCTGACTCAGGCCCTATCTTTTTAACTTTTTTTTCCATTTCATTTAAATTATTTTTTCCAATTTAAATTTAAATTTTTCTTATTTCAATTTTTTTATTTCAGTTTTTGTTTTCATTTCAATTTATAATTTATTTTCATTTAAACTTTCATTCCATTTCATAATCATCATTTCATTTTATATTCATTTAACATTTCATTTCATTTCATATTCATTAGAAATTACATTTCATTTCGTATTCATTTAAAATTTCATTTCATTAATTGTTTTTCCATTTAAATTTATTTTTTCCTAATATACAAAAAAAATCATATTAATCACAAGTAGTCTCATTTCAATTTATCTTTTTCAATTCAATTTTTTTCAATTCATTTCATATTTTTTCATATTAATTAGAAGTAGTCTTAATATCAAAGTCATTTAAAATTTTTTCTCAATTTAAATATCATTCCATTTCAAAATTTTAAATTTCATTTAAATTCAAAAAATTTATCATATAATTTTTTTTGGGTTTTTTAGGCCTGACCTATTGGATCACATCGTAGCGGGCCTAGTGCCTGCCAGGCTGCTGGTGCCAGCCACTGAAAGTCCATTTGTCAGGCCTGGCCTAACCTGTCTTTTCATCTTCTTCTTCTTTTCATTTCATTTCTATTTCCATTTCATTTCCATTTCCATTTCATTTAAATTATCTTTTTTTTTCCATTTAATTTTTTTCTAATTTCATTTAAATCATCTTTTTTCCATTTAAATTTAATTTTTTCTCATTTCATTTAAAGTATCTTTCTTTCCATTTTAATTTACTTTTTTATATTAATTTTCTCTCATTGTAATTTATTTCATTTAATGTGTTTTAAATTAAATATGTATGTCTATTGTATTATAATTTAATGTGTTTTAAAATAAATATGTATGTATATTGTGTTACAATTTAATGTGCTTTAAATTAAATATGCATGTATATTGTATTATAATTTAACGTTTTTAAGTTAGGAATAAGAAAAAATATGTATTAATAATTATATTTAATCAATTGTATAATTTTAATAAAGTATATCATTTTATATTTTTTTTCATATTTTTGCAATGTTTTTACAAGAACATGTGCTCAATAATATATCATTAATCTTCGAGTCCAGCATTACGAGACAATTGACCAGAAACATAAACACGATGTAGGCAAGTTGATTGGTTGTGTCCAAATATTTGACACATAGTGCACAGTTTGGGTTCGTCTATCTCCCTGACATCCATGTCATTTCGAATTCTAGTCGATTGTGGTCGACCTTTAGGATGTCTACCGAGACTACGGTCAGACACCATCTCGAAAGCAAGTGATGGAACTTCCCAGTTTAAGACATCAGGAATTACAGAAAATTCGTTCCCTCATATACGCAATGTGCATTGCAACATGTAAATCTCGTCTATAAATTGTTCAACATTTAAGTTTTCTCTCGCACACGTTGCATGAACATGTGCACACGGATATCGAAGAGCCTGAAATATCCCGCACTTCCATCACCTATTTCGTAGATCAACTGCGTTTAACCTAGGTGGAAGGCCCAAACGAAGGCCGATGTACTCTTGAACTGGAAAAGTCTCCAAGTCGCACGAATACAATTTTGCGTTCATTGTTTGTGCGTTTCGACTATTTACCGCCATGGCCTTTCGGACGGCCTCAAAGTACACGAGTCCGGCCTTGATCTGCTTAGCTTGTCTCAACCCCATCCTAGGCATCTATGTGTCCAACCTATAGAATGTTACCGAGAAAACAACAGAAATCGGCAGATGACGTGTGCGCCTCAATACAGAGTTGACCGCCTCTACTAGGTTGGTCATCATTTGTCCATACCGAAACCCCTCATCATAACATTGAGTCAATTGCCAGTTTTCCATGCTACCCAACCATGCCCAAAGATCTGTTGGAAAAGATGACATCTGAGATTCAAGTCTCGTGAACCTCTGCCTGAATCTTCGTAGTTTTAACTTATGAGCTGCATATGCAATTTGGAATCAATATTTTAAAAACTTATAGGCTGAAAAAATTTGAAAAGGAATTTTTGAAATAAATACAAACAATATTTTTTACCCATGTTCACCAGTTCTTTTTTCCAATATTTATTCTTATAATCTCTATGGGAAGTTTGCCACGATGTGCTGGATGCAATAAATAGACCTCTATGGAACCCCCGATTACTTTGTCACAGTAAGTAATCCTTTTGATCTATCTGATACAAGGAAAATGTTGTCTTCTCTGACAACGTGCCTCAGCAGATTTTTTAGGAAAATTTTCTAAGACTCGAAGCACCACGCTCCACGATGGCAAAAGTGATTGGAAGTACATTTCGGTTGTCGTCTTATGCAACAACAATCATGAGTATTTACGTGTATTTACCGTACAACCAGGTCTCGTCCACCTACACCATCGGCTTGCAGTGAGAGAATGCCTTAACACACGGCTTGAACATCCAAAACAATCGGTGAAAAACTCGTTTCCCCGGTTGTATCTCTCCATTCGGGCCTTTATACAGTAGTGTTTGCAAATCAGTCACTATCCTGGGCACATACTCCCGCATCCCGGCTATCCACCATTGAAGCTCATTGTATAACGCATCTCAGTCACCATACAACTCTCACATCGCCATTTGCTTTGCCCACCATGCCTATTTGTATGACACTTTATACTTGAATTGAGCTTGCATGTCTGCAATAAGGACCGACACCTGAATGGTGGGCGACTCTTTCACCAAAAGAATGATGCAGTTGTATATAGTTTTTGCATCTAACTTTCGATTATCTTGTGACATACGAGCAGACGTGCATATGTGTGGACCTTCTAGTTTTCTTATCATCCACATCTGTGTCTGTTGCATTAACGTGGCTCGAACATGCCAGTTACAACCACTTAAGGCTTTCCAACATTCTCCTACGTACAAAGATTGTGTCGACTTCGTTACTTTATAATCCACACCTAACTTCAAGCTAAGTTGTTTTATAGCATGTAAACAATCTTTTTTGTTATTGAATTGTTGTCCTACGAACAACTCTTCATCGTCGAATTCATCATCAAGTAGGTGAACCGGCACAATGTTTGTATATTCCGGGAACTTGTGTGCAACAGCCGCATCAGGATCCACGTCGGTCATAAAGGACCCTGGATTATTTCTTATAACTATACCAGAGCCTGTGTTCCTGGCCGAATGGGGCTTTGGATTTTCACCCTCCGTTGGGACTTCCTCGTCAATGTCTTTAGGGATGTCATTCAAATCGGGGTCACTGAAATCATCGTTGGGATCACGGTGGGACTGATCATCGTTATCAAACCCTTCATCACCATCTTCTATGGCAGCCAACACCTCTGGATGGATCTCTAGACGAGTACACGAGTTTGGGATGTTATACAAACATTCACCGGTGTTTGGATTTTTGGGAGTTGGCATTGATCGTCCACAACCCGACTGATCTTCTCAGGAGACGTTAAGATCAAAATCAATTCCAGAGCGCTGGCTTGCTGGAATTACAACTTGAATCAGATCCAGTTCAACTATCTCCGCAAACAACTCAACCGGGCTGGAATTTTCTATCTTAGGGGGCAATAAATTGCTATCATTGTCACTAGATCATCATCATCTTCAAGCTCCATTTCTGAGAAGTTGAGTGGATCTGTTGAAACTTGAAATTTGTAAAATAGTCTCAACATTGCTTTCCGCAACGAGTTGCCATCTTTGTACTTATTTTTCGTTTTTAATCCGCCAGCGAAACACGCTTGTTGAATCTCATTCCTATTTTTTTCCGACTTTGAAATACGCAACCTTCTTCAGTTGTATTTTATCATTTCTCTATCAAAATGAACATAAACAAACAAAATTTGGGAACTCATCTTAAAAAATTTTTGCTTCCTTTTAACAAAGAAAAAACTAATATTTTTAATCTCGATTTTCAACTAATAAAGTAAACATTCCCAAAATTAAGAAAACTAATTTTTTAATACTTGGTTCTGGCCTTCAGTATCCCAAAACCAAAAAAAAAAAAATATTTTCAGGACCCGAACTAAAAAAAATTACCTTGGGACCCGAAAAATGTACTTGGTGCCAGCCATCTATTGGTCAGCACACAATTTTTTTTTTTAACTTTGGGACATTGGTGCCGGCCATCAGTGTCCCAAAGTAAAAAAAAAATTGCCTTGGGACCCAAAAAATGTACTTGGTGTTGGCCATCAGTGTCCCAAAGTAAAAAAAAATTACCTTGGGACTCGAAAAATGTACCTGGTGTCGGCCATCTACTGGCCAGCACCCAAATTTTTTTTTAAATGTCTCTTGTGCCGGCCATTACATCGCCAAAACCAATTTTTTTTAAATACTGGTATATTTGTATACCAGTATGATACGATTTAAAAAAATACCCTGGTGTCGGCCATTGGGTTCCCAAGCTCAAAAAAAAAAAATTAAAGTCTGATACAATCATCAAGTAATGATGGGCCAAAGCACAAGGTGTTGCCGCCCATTGGGTTCCCAAAACCCAAATCTATTGTTCATTTAAGGTTATTTTGGTGAATGTTTTTGAATTAGGGTTATTTTTCTAAATATTAATTTTTTTTTGGATTAGATGGGTAAAATAACCACAATCTTGAGTTTTTTTTTAAATTGGATTGATATCACTTTTGGCCTCTTTACTATAATTAAATTATCATTTTGGTATTTATAATGTTTTTTTTATCAATTTGGCCCTTATATTTTATTTTTGCTATCAGTTTAGTTTCTATACTTTCATTCCATTAATCCTCGTTATCAGTTTGCTCCAATCCAAATTTCTATTAAAAATTAAACCTACAAATAACATGTTAACATGTGTCAAAGAAAAAATACTTAAAATGTAAAAAAAACATTAAAGATAATTAAAATCCAAAAAAAAACTCATAAAATTATAGAAAATACTAAAAATCATAACCTATTTTTGAAAATTATTGGAAATTTTAGGTACTTTAGAAATATTTAGAATATTATATATTTGTTTAAATTATGGTATTTTTACTTAAAAATTTAAATTTCCTTTTAAAATATCAAAATTTTCATTAAAAATAAAAGGAACCCTAAATCTCTCCAAACCATAAATTCTTAAAATTTTCATGAAATTCTGAAAAATCCAAACAAATGGAATTTGTAAATTTTAAGCTTGATACCAGTGATCCCTACACAATAACTAAATTATGACTTTGGTATATGTTGTAATTTTTATTAGTTTAGCTCTTGTACTTTGTTTTTGTTTTCAGTTTGACCCGTATACTTTCATTTCATCAATATTATTTTTATTGTTACATGATTAACAAGTGAATCTTTTCTTTTATTTTAAAATGGCATACTAGTGAACTTAATAGAATAGTTTTAATAATGATAATAAGAAGACTTGAATTTTTAAAGCAAAAAGAAAAACTAAATTTTGAAAATAAAAGTAGAAGGGATATTATAAATTCTGAATATATGAAATGAACACAAATAAATAATACATATTAAAAGTCATACCATCCTAACTTGGTCCAATAAATTTACTATTCAAGTTTATTTGCACAACTTGAATTACAATTTAAGGATAAAGGACTGTTACTATTTAAATGTAATTAAAATATGAATAAATATCAACATATAAATACTGCTGTAATATTTTATTATAGTGAGTGATTCAACCTAAACTTATTGAAAATGGATGATTTATAATGAAACCAAAATTTTGTGTTTACCTATATCAAGTATAGTACAGAGAGGAGGTGAAGCTGAAGCAATGAACCATATATTTAAGTCCCATTGGAACACTCAAAATGAGCACCAAAAGCTACAGACAAAACCCCTTTAAAATATTCAATGCATAAATAAAGAATTTAGATATCATCCCTACCATTTTTCCAAACAATAATTCTAACATATCAAATCTTTATCTTTATTCAACACTCACTTTGAGATTCATTATAAAAGTTGCAATCAATATTTATTTGGGTAAATTTCTTTTTGTAAGTTAATATTTTTGTTATTTAATTTTATAAAATTATAAAAATAGTTTTTAAATTATTTAAATTATTGAACTATTTGAAAGTTTTTATTCAAGTCACTAGATTATTAAATTTTTTTTTCTTTTTTAAGTTCAACCAGTTAGCTCCAAACGACGATTTGACTAATGTTATGACGAATCAGTTAATCTGATGGTCAGTGTTGGAGAACTAAGAAAAAGTTATTTAAATTTTGTTTCATTGATTCCTGGCGTTCAAAATTATTTCATCAGAAAAATAAATTGCAGAAAAAAGAGAATAAAAGTTCTCAATTGATGCAAGTGCATAACCTATAATTTAAATGAAAACTTTAAAATAGTCCAATAATAATTTTATAACTTTTTAAAATAAAACCGCTAATAATTTAATAAATTTAATTTTTGTCCAACACTCACTCTCACTCTCAGTCTCAAATCCACTTATGAAAGTGACAAATGGCTCCTAGTTTTCCCTTCAGGTTGCTGAAATGCAAATGGCCACGTTGGGGACAGTCACCGAAAACACACGTGTCAACATATCTCACTTATCTATAAATCACCTGCCCTCACTTGCCTCCCAATCTCATCCAATTTTACCTGCTTTTCTAACTAGTACTTCACATAACAAGCAAAAGTGGTTGCCGAGAAGAAGATGGATACAGTTGAGTCGATTCGGTCCTGGGTCTCAACTCACAAGCTCACCAGCATTGGTCAGTTTTAATTCTTTGCTTTTTAACTAGTACCTCTCTTATTTTTATTGTCTTGACGGGCTTGGTATTGATTGTTAAAAGGAGCAATCTGGGCATCAGCAATTGGGGCATCAATGGCTTATACTGGTTCGAGAACTGCCCTTAAGCCGAGTCTTAGGCTTATTCATGCTAGGTACATACGCATCACCTCTTTTTCAAGCATTAACTAAGCTGAAATTTAATAGTTCCAACATGTGTTGTAGAGTCTGAGTTACATACATAGTTTTTTTTTTTTTTTTTGTGTATGAAAGGATGCACGCCCAAGCCTTTACACTGACAGTGCTATCGGGTGCAGCAGCTTATCATTATTACGACAAGAGTTGCAGAAAGCAAGAGGAGGCAGCCAGTGCCTAGTAGAAGAGATTATATAAGTTATATATAGCAATCAATCTGCCCTTTTTTCCAAATAGTACCAATGTGAAACTGCAAGGCTTATCTCTTCATTTGAGAGAGAGTAGCATGTTAATTATGATTCTAGAATTATCAATTATAACAATGATCCAACATTTATGACCACGAGCTTAATATAAATCCACCTTAGCAATGAAAAAATGGAAGGCCTCAAAGATGACAAACCTGTAGCAGGATGTGTGCCTGGTTTGAAATTCCAATTTTATTGATCACTGACCTGAAAATGTAAGAAAAGTGGTTTTAATTAAAACATTAACCGAGTATTGTTCAATTTATATCACATACATGTAAGGACTCCTCTGGAGTTGTTTGCGAGACTTTACCTCGTCAAGGTGGATGGAAGGAATATGAGTATCTTGAACCACTCCTTTCCTTTCCTATTTCAAAGCTTTCGATCTCAAAATGGCTAAGGGAATGAAGTTTATCTAACTTCCACCCTTTGTGGGGAGGTTTTGTCACAAAAAGAGATGCACAGAATCTTCAGGTGCTGGACATTTGCCAAAGAAGATTGTTGGTCCTTGTTTGTAAAACATGCATTAGGAGATACGGACCCGGATGAAGAGTCTAATCTGAAAAGAATTGATAAGGTAACTGTAAAAAAGTGCAATGGCTTGCCTTTGGCAATTAAGACACTTGCTAGTATGCTGCATTCTGAAGTAGAAATAGAGGAATGGAACAATCTATTGCATGGTAGAATATAGGATCTACCTTATCATAAGAGTGACATACTTCCAGCTTTAAGATTGAGTTACCACTATCTTCCTTCTCAATTAAAGCACTGCTTTGCATATTGTTCCATATTTCTGAAGGGCCACAAATTCGAGAAAGGGGATTTGATTCGAATGTGGGTTACTGAAGACCTAGTGCAGCAGCTGAATAGTAGGAGAAGAATGGAGGATGCAGGTGAGCAGTACTTCCATGAACTGTTATCAAGGTCAATTTTTCAGCAAAGTCATCTTGATCAAACACGTTTTAAAATGCATGACTTTGTCAACGATTTAGCTCAACACATAGCAGGGGAATTTTGTTTAAGTTCAAGGATGATAGTGCGCTGCAAAATCCTGCAAGGGTTCGCCATTTGCCATGCATATGGAGGCTTAGTGACACGCTTGATAAATTCTTGGCCTACTATGGAAAAATTAAGGTTTTGCGGACCTTTTACTTAGATCATCAAGTGCGGGCAATACTGGTTTCAACCTTGGAGTCCTTGAAAAACCTATTTCCATCTCCCAGCCACTTGCATGTATCGTCGTTATCCTCTTGTAAAATCACAAAGTTCCCTGGTTCAATCTGCGACTTGGAACAGCTATGCTAGTTGGACCTTTCTGGTGCTATGTTTGGAAGTTTGCCTAGCGGAGTAAGCAATATGTATAGCTTGGAGACTGAAGTTGTCAAGTTGTTATCGTCTCGCTTGATTGCTAACAGACATGAAGAATCTTATTAAATTGGAATATCTTGACCTCAAGGAGACGACTCCCCGTAGAGTTGCTTGATTCAATTGGTGACTTAAAACAATTAGGCTACTTGGACCTTTTTGGCACCTTCAATGTTTGCTTGAAGGAGTTTGTTTTTTGGATAATCTGTTGTCATTGAAGTTGTCACGTTGTCTTCGCATCACTCGTTTGCCAACAGACATGAAGGATCTTACCAAATTGAAGCATCTTGACCTCAAGGGGACACCTCTCTCAGAGTTGCTTGATTCAATTGGTGATTTGAAACAATTAGGCTACTTGGATCTTCTTGGCACTGAAATTCATTGTTTGCCTGAAGAAATATGCTCCTGTATAATTTACAAACATTAAAGTTGGCGGACTGTCGTAGCCTCACTTGTTTGCCAACAAACATGAAGAATCTAATCAAATTGGAACATCTTGATATGAGTAGGACTCATATCTTGCAGAGGCCTCCGAGATTCGGTAATCTGAAACGTCTTCAGTTGTTGACTTATTTTGTTGTTGGTAACAATGGTGTGTCAGGTATAAGTGAAGTGAAAGATCTTTCTCTTCTGCGTGGCACTTTTTCCATTTTGAGGCTACAGCACGTCTCACAAATAGAACACGCAGAAATGGCCAATTTAAAGGACAAGTACCTTCGAGAGCTGGTCTTAGAATGGGATGCTCCATGTAATGGCAATACACAGAGTGCAGGGAATAATCCTCCTAATGGTAACATGCAGACCGTAAATGATCTTCTTAATCGTAACGCAGAGAATCCAGCGGTTGGTTTTTCTACTGCCAGACCTCATAATGGAAATACACATATTGCAGAGAAGGCAATGGATAATCCTCAGAACTGGAATGGAAAGAGTGCAGAGGATGATCTTCAGAATCTTTGTGCAACACATGCATCGAACGTACTTGACAAGCTACAGCCGGGCGAGAACTTGGAGAATCTCGAGATCAAAAACTTCTTTGGTGAGTTTATCAAATTGGTTAGGGAATGCTTCACTCAAAGAACTTGCCATACTCAAGCTGACCGAAGTAAAGATTATAGTCCCCGAATTCTATGGCAATGGTGCAGTGGCCTTTATGTCCCTTGAAATTTTGCAGTTGAAATGGATAGAAAACTGGGAGGAATAGTTTTCTTCCAGAAACGAAGCAGGATTTCCTTCATTCTCGTCCTTGGTCAAGCTATATATCATCGGGTGTGAGGAACTGACTGGGGATCTTCCCATCCCGCAACGTTCCACTTTAGAACTAACAAGATCACAAGGTACAACTTGTCAGTAATACCAACAAGCTCCGAAAATCTCCACCGTTTGAATCACTTTGGATCAATAATTTCATTGACCTCAACCCCATTGAGTTTCAGAGGAGATGAAGTGACTTGGTGGAACAAACTTGTTTAGAACCAGTTGAAGGTGGTGAGTCTGTAGATACAAATTTCTATTTCGGAACGTGTTATTGAACAACTCCGTTGATAATGATGAAAACAATTTCTGTTGTTTGCTCATATACCCGGCTGGTTCATATCATAATAACCAGAGAAATGGTGCTTCCGTATCATCAAGATTCTGAGGATCAGACTAGGAAATACCAACCGATTCTCAAGGAACTTAAGGAGAATGTTAATATATCAGAATGTTTCTTGCTAACAGGGCACGCCAGGTTCCAAATTACTAATGTTTCTCATTGTTGTTGAGGTATTAAAAAAGAGAGAAGAAATTTGTTTATTTTAAAACAATTTACTTAAACCATTTATAATTCCTATCATAATTAGGGAAAATGTTATAGAAAACGTATTGCTAACCTACGCTGAAAAAGTTGACATCAACTATTTACTATTTTTATAAAATTTATTTTATCTATTTTAAACAGAAAATATGTACAATTAGATTTAAATATTTTCACCTATAATTAATATTAAAACTCGTTTCTTAATTTAATCTAAAATTAATTTATTTTAATTAGTTAAAATTATTTTAAAGGAAAAAGAAAAACCTTCCTATTGAAGCGGGGTTATTCGATATTCGGTTGTAACTTGTAAGTCAAGAAAATACGCTTATTTATAATCTCTCTCTCTGTATCCTTTATTTTTTTATCATATTACTAAATTCATATATAAAAATAATTATAATATTTAATTTATAATATTTAGTTTAAAAATTGAAATAAAATAGAAGTTCTGATAATTAGACATCTAAAATGATTATATTTTAATAAAATTGTGATAATTACATATTTAAAAATAATTAAAATTAAAATTAAAATTATTGATTAAACACGTTGTGCTAATTTTAAAATAGAATTATTATTTGAATAGAACTCTAAACATGAAATAAATGGAAAAAGATTGTGATAATTATAATTATAATTTACTAGAGTTATTATTTGAATAAAATTCTAAGCATATTAATTATCAGTTAATTAATATTAGAGTTAATTATGTTAATAGTTATTATTTTGAATAATATTATTTTTCATTAATTATAAAGTAAAACTATATTTTATATTGAATATATTAAAAATGATTTTATTATCATTTGAAAATTTTCTATAATAATTGAATGCATAAATTAATATATTTTAATTATATTAAAAATTTAATTAAAAATATTATTTTACTCTCATTATTACAATTAAAAGTATAATATTATAAAAAATCAATTAAATACTGAAAACATAAAATCTAATGCAACGTATATAACCACAAAAATTAAACTGGTTAAATGGAACAAGAGCAAAGCAGAGATGCTAACGGAGTGAAAGTTTAGTTACTATAAAAGGTCAACCACATATCACCTTCTCTCCCTTGTCCCTGAAGGATATGTGCTTAAGCACCTATGTTTTAGGTGAAAGGTTCGAGGGTTGGTATTCCAAAGAAAATAAGAAAAAAATAAATAGTCCTAATGAAAGGTATTCTTAAATACCTTTTTAGAATAAAATATGATTATTATATATACGAAATTTATTTTTATTATGGTTTTTTTTAATTTTGATTTAATTATACACTTTAAAAGAAATAAATACATATATTTATTTTTATATTGAATTAATATATTTATTTATATAGAGAATAAATAAATGTAAAATGGTGTTATGCTAATAATATTGTTAGGTGGAAAATGAATCAAATAAAAATCTTATATATAAAATCAAAGTTTAATGTATGATATCATGCAATAAATTAAAATTTATATGTAGTTTTGAGACAATGGCGAAATTAGGGAGGTTGGTAGGGCCCGACCCCCCCTAAAATGATAATTTTTTTAAAATTTTAAATTAGTAAAAGTAAAATTATACTTTAACCCCTTAAAAATATAAAAAATTTATTTAATCTTTTAAAAATTATAAAGATATAGTCTATTAAAATAACTACATTTATTATATCGTAAAAATTACAATTAAAATTTTTATGTGTATTTAAAGCTTTGTTAGATGAGATCAATTTAGTTATAATCTTCTAAAATATGATGGCGATCAAACTTAAAAAGTTGGATAGAAAAAATATATAATGTTAAAAAATTAAATAAAAATTTACCCAAATGAAGGCTTAAAATATTTGTAATTTACTTTTCAAAAAAATTTATCTTCTTTTTAAAAGTATTTCTAATTTAAAGTACAAAGCAAATCCAAATTAGGATTATGCTTTATTTTTCCACGTCGTTTATAATTGATAATGGTTAAAAATTTTGATAAATAGAAAATTTCAAATAATATTTTGTTTTTAGGAAAACGAAAAAGTTTAATACGTACCTAAATTTGACATTCTTTAATGTGGTATTTATGCTATTTTTAATCTAATATAATACCTATATTTTACAAAAGTTATATAATTTGGTAAATAGAGCTAACAATGTTGACTTCTTAGTATTTCATTCGGTTTTAAAGTTGATTTTATGAAGTTTCATAATTAGATAATAATATTAGCAATTAACTTTTATCAAATCAACCCTAAAACCCAAACTAGAACACTTTCATTTAACTATATTTGACAAATTACATGTAAAATTAAATAAATTCACAATTAATACTAAATTTATTCTATTAACAAAATCATGATATATTCAAATATAATTATAGCAAAATTAACTTTCATTAAAACAAAATTAAAATCTGAATTAAACACTAGAAAGGTAACACAATTACCTTCAACTATCAAAATATATAACTTTTGTCAAATATAGGTACCGCATTAAACTAAAAAATGTAAAACTCAAATACCAAATGATATATTAAGCCAAATGAAAATAACATTATTTATAAAAAATACTATTATATTATATATTACTTAAAAATAACAAAATGATGTATTTCATATCACATATATAACCAAAATAATAATGATTTAAAATACAAATAAATCTAATACAAGTATGTATCAATATAAATAAAAATATGATATGACCAATACAAGACTAACTATCTTGATAAAATTATTTTCTTTTAAAAAATTATAGTACGATATATGGGACCAAATAATTACCTCAAATGTGAATATTAAGATCCAAATCCAATCTTCAAGACTCAACTCACCAGTCCAATCCCATATCTCAAGGGGCATAAACATAGTCTAAATACAAATATTAAGATTCAAATCTTTACGTCAAACCTAAACCTAAAATTACATGAATTAAACTCAGAAAATTTTCATTCATGAATACTTTTAACTACACTTGTACATAGTTGGGTCGAAGGTCCCCTCGAAAAGTGATAGGACCTGGATAAAAATATAGACTCGAAAAAAAGGTTTAGACAAAAAATAAGACCCGTTTTTTAAACGGATCAGGCCTCGGGTAAGCTTTTTTGGTCGGGGCCTGACCCAACCCTGCCTGAATTTGTAAAAAAAAAAAAACTGATGCTACTTTTTTTTTACTGTTTTGTTACTGTTTTTTCATTGTTTTACTATCATTTCATTATTATATTGCTACTATTTTGTTGTTATTGTTTGGATATTGTATAACTCTTATTTTATTATTAATTTTGTTACTATTTTAGAGGTATTTTCTTGCTAAGTTACACTTATCTTAGTGTTCTTTAAGTATTTTTTAATTTTTTTTCATTTGTTGGGAAACATTTATTTTAATGTTTTTAGCGTATTTGATGTATTATATTTTTTAAACTTATTTTATTCAAAAATAATAATATAAAAAATTTAATATGGGCGAGCCAGACTCAGGTTCTAGAATTTTTATCCAGGCCGGGCTTGGACAAAATTTTAGTCCTATTTTTGCGCACCGGGCAAAACTCGAGCCCAGAAGATGTGTCACACCCTAAAAATTGGGTTAGAAGAAATTGTGTTAGTGAAACCAAGAGTGATTACACCTTGATTTTGAGTTGAGATTGTGAAAATTTTGAAAAGTGAAGTGATCTGGTTCAGTGGTTAAGAGTTGTGCTAGTGTGTGAGAGGTTCTAGGTTTGAATCATTTTCCTTCATTTTTTGTTATTTTTTTCTTAAACCCCTATCTTAGAACATCTGGTTTGTAATTTTTTTTCACTCGATTGTTGATAAGAATAAGTCTAATAGTTTAGTGGTAAGGTTTTAGCTTACTCGGAGGCATTGTGTTCAAAATCCCGTGTGTGCAACGTGGAAATTGTTTTTGTTTTGAACTCTAATGAATTTGATAGGTGGTTAGTTAATGGGCTTTAGTGGGATGCGGTAGTTTGAAATTATACCAAAGTATCTCTCTCACGTTCCTCTCTCCCACTTCCCATCTTCTCCATCGTTTCTTCTTTCTTTTGTTTCTTCTATTCCTCCCTTTCTTTCCTGTTGAAATTCTTTCCTTTTCTTTTTCTGTTAATTTTGTTTTATTGTCATTAAGTTATTATGAGACTTTTTTTTTACTCTCCGTTTTTGGTCATTATTATGAGACTTTTTTTACTCTTCGCTTTCGGTCGTAATCCAAGATTAGAGTAAGTAACCTTGTGTTATTTTCTGAAATTAAGTTTTTACTCGTTCTTGAGCAAGATTGAGTGTTAATGCTTAATTTTTGTTGCACATTATGTTAAGTGTTTTTCATGGTTTTTTATTAGGAGAAAAGGGTGAGAATCGAAACCCTTCAGTGGAGTAGTCGCTGTTTTCGACACTGTTTCTGTGAAGTAAGTACTTGTATGTGATTTTAGGGACTTTTTTTTTGTAGGAAAAGGGAAAAATTTTGGGTTAATTCGTGTTGTTAATTGATTCATTTTGGGTGTCGTATGTAGGATTTGGAGTGCGCTTTTGAGTGGGTTGTCAGAATTATCATCAGGTGTGTGATTCTAACCTGAAACATCATTTAGAACTAAAAAAATCTAAGAAAATAGAGGTTGTTTTCGAGACTAATGTTCGTCACACGACCGTGTGGTTGGCTGTGTGCACCACACGAGCGTGTGGTCGGCAGTGTGGAACACACGAGTGTGTGCGATTATATGGTTTGGACAAGTAGGCCTGGTGGACCTATTTTTCTGAAAATTTTCACCTGGATCCGTTTGACTCAAAAATTCATAATTAGACCTTCCGTATGGTCTGTTTGGCTTAAACAAGACTCGAAATGTGACTGTAAGAGCCCATTTTTGCCCGGCCCATAAACCAACAAAATAAACCAAATTAAAAATATATATATAAAATATATAATAAATATAATAAAAGTCCAATATAGTCCAGTATTACAAGTTACAGAAACCCAACTAGCCTAAACCCAATTAGCCTAAGCCCAATACCCTAGCCTAATCACGAAGCGGCCCAACACAAAGTCAGAAGTTGGAGACCCTAGCAGCTTGCAGCAGTTACCGCGCCGCAATCGAGCACGAGCCCCCCTCTTGTGCGTGCGCGTAAGCCTCCGTACCAGCACGCTCCTCCCACGCGTGCCTGCCTCTCCACGCACAGCTCCCGTACATGCGCGCCCGCGCACCTCTGTACCGGTAGCTGCATACAAACAACAAGCAAAAACGAGCAGAAATCGACAGCAAAAAGAGGAAAAAAGAAAAAGAGCCAAAATCCATTTTTTTCTTTTGTAATTTTTATTTTATTTTCGGCTATATAAAAGTCATTTTTCAGCGTTTGTAAAAAAAAAGGACGGAGAATATCAATAGAAACGAAAAAATTGAAAAGAAAAAGGTGATTTTTTTCTCTGATTTGGTTTTTCTTCATTTTTCTTTGTTGCTTCTGTTCTCATTTCGTTTTAAGTAAAAAAGGGAGAGTAAATAAGAAAAAAGTAGAGGGTTACCTGATAACGCCTTCAAATCCGGGCGAGGAGGAGCTAAAAAGCCCCTAGGGGTGCAGCTTCGACCACTGTTGACAGTGGAATCGCGGCGGAGATGGGGTGGACTGACGACACTGAAGGCTAAGGTTGAAACCCTAGTAGAGGAAACAAAAAGTAAATTTTTTTTAAAGGCTGCTAATATATTTTTTTCAAGTAAATTTTGTTTAAATAATGATACAATACGGCGCCGTTTTGGGCTAGGGTTCCTAGCGTCCAAACGACGCCTTTTAAAGGCCTTACCCGATGACTCGACCCAGATTGCAGCTAGATCCGCGCTTTCTGGCATGGGGAGGGGTAATTGCGCGCTGAGTCCTTCTTGTTTTGCGCTGTATTTCAATTCAATACCTCTTTTATTTTTGTTTCCTTTTTAGATTTTATCTTTTATTTCATTTTTGTTTCGATTTGATCTGCAGCGAAGTGCAGCGTTTTGAGGGACGAGAATATTTCCCTTTTGGTCCCCTTGTTATTCGCGCACTGCAGTCGGCCCCTCCGCTTTATTATATTTTCATTTTTTTGCCTTTTGATTTTATTTTTAATTTGATTTAATCCCTACTATCTTAGTGTTACTACCTTTATAATTATTGGTATTATAATTGGTATTAATTTATGCATTTATTTCCCTATGTATATTTTATTTATATATATAAATAATCGTTATGGTATATGTATTTTATTATTTACATTATTACTCTAAGTTTTGTATTATCATCATACATTAATATGTAGTTTCATTACATTTTTTATGTAGTATTATTTATTTATCCATTTACAAATAAGTTTACATTACCATTTTGGATTTACCATATGTTGTCTTAATCTTCATTATGTATTCTTTATACGTATATGTACATATATAATATGTTATTTCATTTCAAACTATATCGATATACCTATTTTCTACATGTATAGACATAGATATTTTATTTCTTTTAACAATCCAAATATATTTAGCTTATTTCACATTTTTCATATATTTGAATATTATTATTGGCATGAAATTCCAACCCTAGGTGTTATTTATTTAAATTAATATATTATTTTGATTTATTTTTACATAATATTTACCTTAAAATTTATTTTGATACTATTATTTTATGTAGTATTTATCTTTAACCCTTTTTTTAATTTATTTCAAATTTTCGTTTATATATTATTTATCTTAAATTTATTTTAATTTATAATTCCCTTTCTTCCATGTAGTTTTTCAAAACTAGTTGCATTTTTTTTATTGATCTGCTTGGAGCTTCGTTTAAGATTAGTTTTTAGTTCATTAGCTTTTGAATATTAAACTTACCATTTGAATGTGATGTGAGATAATTGCTCTTACGTGAATTGTATTGTTTGCTCGTACATCTCTCTTCTTTGACATTCATTAGTATACGTTTTAAATTTACGAATAATTAATTCGCATTGTACATTATTATTCTATTGCATTTTATTCGCTTAAAAGGTTATGTTTCACATCATTTAAGTATTAAAACCAATTTATTCAAAAATCTTCAAAATACTCGAAGTTTGGAATCCTCGAGGGAATTGAGCCCTAACGTATTGGGTTCCAATTTTCCTCGTCGAATCTAAATAATCGAAAATTTTCAAACATACAAATTTTAAATAAAAACCCATTCTCGGGAATTCGACACGTTGTGTCCTAACGCATTGGATATGACATGTTATTTTCTCGAGATGAGGATTTTAAAAATAAAGGCAATGTTCGATATTTAGGAATTTTGTGAAATCGAACCCTAACTTACTGGGTTTTGACTTTCTCATTTGACCCGAATAATGAAATATCCTTCTCAAACGCATGAGTTATTTTTTAAAGTTAAAAGATAAACCTAATTTTGAAGATTAAAAATGTTGCGCCCTAACTCACTGGGTGTGACATTTTATTTCTTTGAAATAAGAGTGTTTTATTATTCAATTTATTCATGTTAAAAGGATCGTATTTTTAAAATCTTTTCAAAATTTTGACATTAAGACATTAAACAATCAATTCGGTACCAATTGTGGGTGTTACGAGGGTACTAACCCTTCCTTGTATGTAACCGACTCCCGAACCTACTTTCTCAAAATTTGTAGACCAAAACCGTTGTTAAGGTGAGTCGATCACACCCCAATAAAGGATCGGTGGCGACTCCCATTTCCTTTTTTAAAGTCGATCCCCATTTTTCAAATTTCAAATTTCAAAAAAATGGTTTCGACAACTGTAGAAGCCCAAATTTGCTGGCCCAGTAAAAACTAAAAACAATGGCCCAAATTACACTCAACATGCCCAAAAAAAACTCTATCCCAGGAAACTAAAATTTTCAAAGAGAGAACCCTAATACCATCGTCATTGCTTTCGCTTACCTTGACTTCAACATTGCATGCCTCGCCTAATGCCTCACACAGCACACCTCGCCACCGCCAAGACACCAAGATCCATCGCACGCGTCTGACACCACCTGCAACACGCAAAAGAAGAAAACGACAAACAGGCAATCTAAATCGCAAACAACAAAAAAATAGAAGATTAGCAGTTTTAAAGATTGGCTATATAAGCCGAACACAAGCATTGTAATATCCTCTCCCTTTTTACGAACATCTAAATAAAAAACAAGAAAAGTAGAGAAAATTTCGAAAGGAAAAGCTTTTTCGGTTCTTGTTTTCATTTTATTGTTTTTGTCTCTTTTTATTTTTTTATCTATTTTATTTTCGTTTTTGTACTAAAATAAAAAAAGAAAAAGAGAGAAGCGTACCTGAAATGTGCCACAGCCACGTTGTTGGGGGTCCTCCCTCAGTCACCGAAATCGGCCGTTAACAGCGAGGACGGAAGTCGGGGGTCCCTGGCTCGTTCGGGTACTTTCGCTTGTCTTTTGAAGATTTTGGCTTCAAAACGGGCATGGGAAGATCGATTGGATCAAATGGCTTCTTTTTTGGGACTGCGACCGCCGTATATGGCAGTCACCGTCGTCGCCGACCGACGGCCATGGCGGACGGACAGTGGCCTTTGTGGCCGGAAGAGAAGAAAGGGGGAGAGTGTTGAGAGGGGTATTCTGTTTTTTTTAAAAGAGTGAAAGATAATGAAATTTTTCTAAAAAAATTGAAGTTTTATACACCCCCTAAACGGCGTCGTTTGGGGCTTGGCACCATAGCCCTAAAACGACTTCGTTTCACTTCTTAGACCCGAAATCGACCCGATCCAGTAGCAGACCGCATGTTTTTGCTTGCAGGGGCTAATTGCATGTTTAGCCCCTCCTCTTTTGCGCCTTACCGCAATTCGGCCTTCGCTTATTTTACATTTTGGCCCCACGAATTTTCTACACGTTTCATCTTAGTCCGCGCTGAAACGATGCGCTTTAGGGCCGAGATTATTTCCCAGTCAGTCCCTATCTTCTGAAGCGCGTCCCAATTCAGTCCCGAACCACACTCTTTTGTTTATTTGCGATTTAAACCCCAGATTTTTTGCTCGATTCCAATTTCATCCTATTTCATTTAATTAATTTATTATTCTTTATTTTTTTTAAAAATATTATTAATTAATTTATTTGTTATTTTTTTAAAGATCTCTTCTTTTATTATTATGCATTTTAAGTTTTACATATATTATTTATTTTAAATGTTTCACCTAATATTTATTTAAATTTTTTATTTATTTACATCATTTATTTTAAACTACTATATATATATATTGTCCTTTAATTTTTTAATTTTTATTTTTAATGAAGAAAAAGATATTGTTTTGTGTTTTTATTTATTGTATTTTATTTATTTTAAACTATATTAGTATTTTTCATTTTAAGTTTCATATTTTGTTTGCTTGAGATATTTACCATTCATTTGAATTGATCTCATATGTTATTTGTTTCATATTATTAGCTACATAAAATTGTTCTCGATTATTTTATTTACTCGGATTATTAATATTGGTATGTTAAAGTGATGCATGGGGTATGATTATTATCATTATGCACGTGTAATTTGTTAATCTGTTTTCACATTATTGCCATTTATTAACGTGATATTTTATTTGTGAATTGTCATTTCATGTTCTATATTATCGTTTCATTTCATTTTATCGCTTCAAAGTTACGTTCGATTTGTATACACCCATAATAAACCGTTTTATTTTCTCACAAAACAAATGCACCTCGTTCAAGTGGTCATTATTCAAAAAAGAAAATTTTGAGAATAAGGCAATATTTTGCGTTTAGGAATTCGAGAAAAGGTGCCCTAACGCGCTGGGTTTCGATTTCATGTTTAACCTAAATAGCAAAATATCCTTTTAAATTATGACTTTTGAATAAGCAAAATTTCGTATTTAGATTCGAGAAGATCGTACCTTAACTTATTGGGTTTCGATTTTCGTGATAAATCTAAATACACGAACCTTTTCAAACTTGAGTTTTTAAACGATCTCGGGAATTAATAAAAGATCGTGTCCTAACTTACTGGGCATAATCTTTTTTAAATCCGAGATAGCTAAATATCTTTTAAATAAATAAGTTTTTAGCATTCGTTTGCGCATCGGGAATTCAAGACATTGTGTCCTAACTTACCGGATATAATTCTCTTTCTCGATTAATGTGAAGTTTACCCTTTTCTTGAAAATTTTCAACATTTGACAAATGATCGTATTTTTAATCTCTTTAAAAGTTTCCAATTCTCGACACAAAGACACTAATTAATCAACTAGGTACCAATCTTGGGCGTTACGAGGGTGTTAATCCTTCCTCGTACGTAACCGACTCCCGAACCCGTTTTCTAAATTTCGTAGATCAAAATTGTTGTTTTGATAAATCAAATCGTTTATTAAAAACAACTATTTTCTAAGGTGACCCGATCACACCTCATTAAAAAAGATTGGTGGCGACTCCCACATTCGATTTCATTTTTCAAAACCCAAGTCGACCCCGTTTTGTCAAAAAATGGTGTCAACAGCTTGGCGACTCCACTGGGGACGTAATTGAGAGTCAAGGCACATGTTGATTACTTTTTGTCTTTTTGTCGAAAATTGAAAATTTTGTTTAAACTTGTGATCCTTTTGTTGTATTTCATTCGTCTTTGTTTTTATCATTGTGGTCTATAATTGCTGTGTTAGTTCTGATACTTTTCTGCACATTGCATTGCATGACCACTCAGTTTTACCCTTTTAAGTGGGAGTGAGAAACTAGTCCTTCGTGAGGTTTTCACCTCCGTGCAGGATAGTGGATCGCTTTCGGGATACATCCGTACCTATGTCTTCGTGAGATTTTCATCTCCGTGCAGCCATAGGGAAATGTATTCCCCTAAACTAAACTCAGTCCGTATAAGCCTATAATGGGTGAGAATTGAGGAATCTGTCGGTCCGGGTACCCTTACTTTATAGCCGAACTGCATATAGTGAGCCTTAGTTGCCCGTCTTAGGAATAATTACACCAAACTCTAGTGATCTCCCGAGTAGGCGCTTAATTTGTTTCTTTCTTACTTACTTTTGTACTAACATGTTTCGTTTTGTTTTAGTCATGATTGCATTACAATTTTCATCATAAGAGAGGTGTTGATTCAAGTTCAGTATCTAAATAGAGAGCTTGTTATAAGAAAATGAGCTTCTTGATAAAATGGAAGACTATGCGGTCGTCTGAATATGGTCCGAGAAAATGTAATGATTGAAGAAATAATAGTCTAGTGGATGAGTACACGACTTTGCCTCGTTGCCTGAAGATTCAACCTGACAAGGATTATTCGAGAGCTGCTGAACTTTATTAAAGAGAAGCCAACGAACATCACGAGGATGAGTGAGCAACGAGTCGCGGCCCGGATCAAGCAAAAAAAGAGATAGAAGAGATGTTCCTTTTGAAGAGTTCGTGAGATTTATCTTAACGCTCAAATGAAGAAGAGGATCGAATGTCTCCGCCTATGAGGGCAGAACCGTATATATATCCATTTTATGTAAAGAGATTTGTTTTCTAGTAAAGTTGTTCTAATAGAATTGAATCAAGAATCAACGTCTCTTTTTGCATTCATGCATCTGCATTACATTTCGTTGCATACAATAAATTTCCTAAAATCTAAAAAGTGCATTGAGTTCAGAACTCTAGTACAGAGCCAGATAGATGATAAAGAATTGGAATTCTTTGAATATATCGATTGTTTGGAAGGTAAAGATGTTTGTACCTTTGAGGAAGAAACTAAGAAAAAAACTATCAGGAATTTGTTTCTACATCCCTAGAGGCGTTCTGGACAACGGGACTGTGGAGGAGATTCTTGTGTTTTCAGGACCAGTTCAGAGTAATATTCAGAACACTCTTATTGCTCTAAGCCTGAAAGCAATAGAAAATCCTTTTGTGAAAAAGGCACATGTCCACTTTTTTTTTTATTTCAATGAAATGCATCTTTGTGTTTTTTCTTGGCAAACATTCTTTTGTTCCTTTCATTTCATTCATACTCATACCACACAGATAATTTCTCTTTGATTCATTGGTTCTTTGAGCCTTCTTTCGTTCCTATAACAGGTCTCTAGATATCAATGATATGAGTGACACTGCTATTGACTCATAATCTCCTTTTGAGCAAGATGTGTCCAGAGGAACCTTAGGATTTTGAAGATGATCGAGACTCTAGTTTATCTCCTAATTTATTAAGGATGGTAGGGCAAGTCGAAAAACAAATCCTACTTTACAAAAAAGAAATCAGTTGGAAATTGTGAGCTTAGGAGAAGAGAAAAAGGTGAAGATCAGAGCCTGTATCATCGGAGAGACAAAGCGAGATGTCATTAAGTTACTCCAAGAATTCAAAGATGTTTTAACATGGTTGTACCAAGATATGCCTGAGCTACTAAGACGTGTGGACGCTCCTAAGGCTAAGAAGATCTTGGAAGAGGTCTATAAGGGTGTCTGAGGAACACATGCATTGATTTTGCAATGGCCAAGTAAATCATGAAATTTAGGTACTGCTGGTCCACCATGGAAGGGAATTGCATCAGTTATACCAAGAAACGCCACAAGGGCCAAATTTACGGAGACAAGATTTATGTGCTTCCTTTATCTCTTCATGTTATGACTTTTCCATAGACTTTCTCTGTGAGGGGCATGGATGTCATTGGGCCGACCTCGCCAAAAGCTTCTGGCGGTCATCGATTCATCTTTGTGTTCGTCAATTACTTCATCAAGTGGATAGAGGTTGTTTCATATGCCAATATCACAAAGCTGACAATCAGCAAATTTCTTGAAAAATCATATGTCAATATGGAATGCCAAAAAGGATCATAGTAGACAATATATTGAATTTGAACAACCGCATGACATCAGAAGTTTGCAGTCTCTTCAAGATTAACACCATGTCGCCCCAAAATGAACAATTCAGTGGAGGCAAAAAAAAAACAAAAAACCAAAAATAAAAAAACCTCTACCAGGGCAACTCATTTCTCATTGGTATATGGAATAGAGGCAATTTTACCCATCGAAGTTGATATTCTTTCCCTTCGAATCTTGTCAGAGCTGAAGATGGATGAAGTTGAATGAATCCAGGCCCGATATGATCAGTTAAAATTTGATTGAAGAGAAAAGTTGAAAGCTATCCGTCATGGTCAAATGTACCAAAAGTGAATGATGCAAGCTCACCAAAAAAGGTTCGCCTCAGAGAATTCCATGAGGGGAACCTAATATCAAAGAAAATCCTTCCCATACAAAAGGATTTCAGAAGAAAGTGGATGCCAAACTGGGAAGGACCTTTTGTGGAAGGCTTTATCTGAAGAAGCGGCGATATTGACCAGGATAGATGGCAAGAACTTGCCTAATCTTGAGATTTATGATTCAAGAAATAAATACTTCATTTGAAAAAAACAAACGAAAATAAAAAAGAAAAGAAAAATGAAAAAGAAAAAGGAGAGGCCAATGTGAAAACCCGCAAAGGGCACCTTGAGACCAAAGGGGTTTTGAATTGAAAACCTAGAAATGGGCAGTTCAAATTTTAATCAAATGTGGGGCATGCGGTAGTCTTGCCCTCTCTGAATTAATAAGAAGGGGAGATGCTACATCTTGGGGCATCAACAAAGTCTTCTAGGACTTCTAAACACATATCAGGTTCAAAAAGGTCCTCAAGGAGTTTGGGGCAGAGAAACTCATGCTACGATATCTGGGGCACCTATTTCCATTTTATTCATTTTTTGTATTTTTAACAAAATACGCCATCTTGATTAATTTATTCTCATTTTGTATTCTAGCAAAATTTGTTATCTTGATTGATTCATTCATTTCGAGCTTTGTTCTCAACAAAACTTTATCTTGTCCATTTTGATAATATTTTTCATGCATTTTTCATTGAAATAACGATTAATGGGCTGTTAATATTCAAGCAAAATGAGTTTTGCATATTACTCTGAAAGTTTCTAAATAATACAGAACCTGAAACAGGATTATTGTTTGGAGCACACTAAGTTTAAAGGTCGAAATATCCAAGGAGGAAAAGTCTAAATTAAGACTATGCTTTCAAATTTTGTTGTTCAAGCATGGATTGAACAAAATGAAAAAATATCATGTTGGTGACAAAGCTTCAATGAATAAACAAGCAATGACCACCGAGTAATAAGAAGAGGTTTCTCGGAAGAGAAAGTACTACAATTGTGCATAAATATTTGGTACGATACCCTGGGAATAGTGTAGGAGACCAAAGGGATTCAGATCCTGTATCCCTAAATTACAGTACGAGAGGATTGAGAAGGAGCCAGATTTTATACTCAGTGAGAGGAAGATGACTCGAATTTTATGTCCCAAAATTACAGAGGACTTAACCTTAAAGGTTACAACGGATTGAACTTTGAAGATTACAGTGGGGGCAATCCGGTTAAGTAAGAGTTGAGTGTTACCAGCCGAACAAGATGGTGTTCTGATATGTTGGTAATAGAGCCTTAGTGAATAATGAGCAATCACAACTCAAATATTAAGGGATCATTTCTCATGACATTTCTGCATTCTTACAAATATCATTCATAGACATCTAATTAGGAGCATTTGATTCATTTTGATTATGGCATCCTAATCACTAGGCATAAGTAGGTCAATGTAATGGATTCTACAGGTCATGTTCCCCAGAGAACAGATCAATGAAGTTACCTTCCCTGGCAGTGCAGTGGAGTAGATTAAAGCTACAACGGTGAATCTTGCTTCCCCGACAATGTAATTTAAAAGATTGAAGCCGCAACGGCAAATCTTACTTCCATGGCGATGCAGTGGAGCAGATTAAAGCTACAACGACAAATCTTGCTTCCTCGACATTGCAATTTAAAAGATTGAGGGTGGTGTAATGGAACAGATTGAAGCTACAACAGTGGATCTTGCTTCTCCGACATCGCAGTTCAAAAAGTTTGAAGCTATACATTGCAGATCTTGTCTTCCTGTATTGGCAGCGAAGTAGATCGAAGATAGCAAGTCTTATCTTCCTATATTGGCAGCGAAGTAGACTGAAGATAGCAAGTCTTGTCTTCCTGTGTTGGTAGCAAAATAGACTGACGATAACAGATCTTGTCTTCCTGTATTGGCAGCGAAGTAGATCGAAGTTAGTAAGTCTTGTCTTCCTGTATTGGCAGCGAAGTAGACTGAAGATAACAGATCTTGTCTTCCTGTATTGGCAGCGAAGTAGATCGAAGATAGCAAGTCTTATCTTCCTGTATTGGCAGCGAAGTAGACTGAAGATAACAAGTCTTGTCTTCCTGTATTGGCAGCGAAGTAGACTGAAGATAACATATATTGTCTTCCTATATTGGCAGCAAAGTAGATCAAAGATAGCAAGTCTTGTCTTCCTGTATTGGCAGCAAAGTAGATTGAAGATAACAGATCTTGTCTTCTTGTATTGGCAGCGAAGTAGATCGAAGATAGCAAGTCTTATCTTCCTGTATTAGCAGCGAAGTAGACTGAAGATAGCAAGTCTTGTCTTCCTATATTGGCAGCGAAGTAGACTGAAGATAACAAGTCTTGTCTTCCTGTATTGGCAGCGAAGTAGACTGAAGATAACATATATTGTCTTCCTATATTGGCAGCAAAGTAGATCAAAGATAGCAAGTCTTGTCTTCCTCAGTATTGGCAAAGAAAGTAGATTGAAGATAATGATCTTGTCTTCTGTATTAGCGTAAGTAGATCGAAGATAGCAAGTCTTGTCTTCCTGTATTGGCAGCGAAGTAGACTGAAGATAACATATTTTGTCTTCCTATATTGGCAGCGAAGTAGACTGAAGATAGCAAGTATTGTCTTCCTGTATTAGCAGCGAAGTAGACTGAATATAATAGATCTTGTCTTCCTGTATTGGCAGCAAAGTAGATCGAAGATAGCAAGTCTTGTCTTCCTGTATTGGCAGCGAAGTAGACTGAAGATAACAGATCTTGCCTTCCTATATTGATGGCGAAGCAGATCGAAGAGACCATAGTTTGCAGCAAAAAAGATTAAAGCCGCAACGGCGAATCTTACTTCCCTGGCGTGCAGTGGAACAGATTGAAGCTACAACGGTGAATCTTGTTCCCCGACATTGCAATTTAAAAGATTGAAGCTACGACAACGAATCTTGCTTCCCTAACATTGCAATTAAACATACAAAAGCCAATCCTATCTCCCTGAAGTTGCAGTGGAGCGGATTAAAACCACAGATCTTATCTCTCTGAAGTTGCAGTAGAGCAGATCGCATCCAGTCTTATCTCTCTAAGCAGTAGCGGAGCAGACAAAAGAAACCAATCCTATCTCCCTGAAGTTGCAGTGGAGCGGATCAAAATCACAGATCTTATCTTTCTGAAGTTGCAGTAGAGCAGATCACATCCAGTCTTATCTCCCTGAAGTTTCAGTGGAGCAGACAAAAGAAATCAATCCTATCTCCCTGAAGTTACAGTGGAGCGGATCAAAACCACAGATCTTATCTCTCTGAAGTTGCAGTAGAGCAGATCGCATCAAGCCTTATCTCCCTCAAGTTGCAGTGGAGCAGGTTGAAGATACCAATCTCATCCCCATAGAGTTACAGCAAAATAGATTGAAGTCATATCTCTCTAAAGATGATATAAAAAGGATCAACGCAGCAAGACACGGTAGATTGGAATGAAGGCACTTGAAGAGAAGCATCCAAAGAAGTCAAGCCTCGGTAAGACCAGGCAAATTTGGTCCTTCTTAGTCTTTTATCTGTTCCCGTTACACGAAAACGAGCAAAGAGGGGCAGCTGTAGAAGCCCAAATTTTCTGGCCCAGTAAAAAATAAAAACAATGGCCCAAATTACACTCAACATGCCCAAAAAAAAACTCTATCCCAGGAAACTAAAAATTTTCAGCAGCAAAGAACCTTAGTAGCTATCGTCGCTCCTACTTTCGCGCCTTGACTTGATGCATGCCCCGCCTAATGCCTCACATTGCACACCTCTACCACCGCCGCACACCAGCATCCATTGCACGCGTCTGACACCACCTGCAACATGCAAAAGAAGAAAACGACAAACAGACAATCCAAATCGCAAACGACAAAAAAATAGAAGTTTAGCAGTTTTAAAGATTGGCTATATAAGCCGAACACAAGCATTGTAATAGCTTCTTCCGTTTTTACGAGCATCTAAATAAAAAAACAAGAAAAGTAGAGAAAATTTCGAAAGGAAAAGTTTTTTTCGGTTCTTGTTTTCATTTTATTGTTTTTATCTCTTTTATTTTCATTTTTGTACTAAAATAAAAAAGAAAAAGAGAGAAGCGTACCTAAAACGTGCCACGGCCACGTCGTTGGGGGTCCTCCCTCAGTCGCCGAAATCGGCCGTTAATAGCAAGGTCGGAAGTCGGGGGTCCCTGGCTCGTTCGGGTGCTTTCACTTGTCTTTTGAAGATTTTGGCTTCAAAACGGGCACGGGAAGGTCGATTGGATGAAATGGCTTCTTTTTTGGGACTCCGACTGTCGTATACGGCGGTCACCGCCGTCACCGGCCGACGGCCATTGCAGACAGACGGTGGCCTTTGTGGCCGAAGGAGAAGAAAGGGGGATAGTGTTGAGAGGGGTATTCTGTTTTTTTTTAAAGAGTGAAAGATAATTAAATTTTTCTAAAAAATTGGAGTTTTATACACCCCCTAAACGACGTCGTTTAGGGCTTGGCACCATAGCCCTAAAACGACGTCGTTTCACTTCTTAGACCTGAAATCGACCCGATCCAGTAGCAAACCCGCGTGTTTTTGCTTGGAGGGGCAAATTGCATGGTTAGCCCCTCCGCTTTTGCGCCTTATCGCAATTCGGCCTTCGCTTATTTTACATTTTGGCCCCACGAATTTTCTACACGTTTCATCTTGGTCCGCGCTGAAACGATGCGCTTTAGGGCCGGGATTATTTCCCAGTCAGTCCCTATCTTCTGAAGCGCGTCCCAATTCAGTCCTAAACCACACTATTTTGTTTATTTGCGATTTAAACCCCAGATTTTAGGCCCGATTCCAATTTCGTCCTATTTCATTTAATTAATTTATTATTCTTTATTTTTTTTAAAAAATATTATTAATTAATTTATTTGTTATTTTTTTTAAAGATCTCTTCTTTTATTATTATGCATTTTAAGTTTTACATATATTATTTATTTTAAATGTTTCACCTAATATTTATTTAAATTTTTATTTATTTACATCAATTGTTTTAAACTACTATATGTATATTGTCCTTTAACTTTTTAATTTTTTATCTTTTATTTTAATAAAGAAAAAGATAATGTTTTGTGTTTTTATTTATTGTATTTTATTTATTTTAAACTATATTAGTATTTTTCATTTTAAGTTTCATATTTTGTTTGCTTGAGATATTTACCATTCATTTGAATTGATCTCATATGTTATTTGTTTTATATTATTAGCTACATAAAATTGTTCTAGATTATTTTGTTTACTCGGATTATTAATATTGGTATGTTAAAGTGATGCATGTGGTATGATTATTATCATTATGCACGTGTAATTTGTTAATCTGTTTTCACATTATTGCCATTTATTAACGTGATATTTTATTCATGAATTGTCATTTCATGTTCTATATTATCGTTTCATTTCATTTCATCGCTTCAAAGTTAGGTTCGATTTGTATACACCCATAATAAACAGTTTTATTTTCTCACAAAACAAATGCACCTCGTTCAAGTGGTCATTATTCAAAAAAGATTATTTCGAGAATAAGGCAATATTTTGCGTTTGGGAATTCGAGAAAAGTTGCCCTAACGCGCTGGGTTTCGATTTCATGTTTAACCTAAATAGCAAATTATCCTTTTAAATTATGACTTTTGAATAAGCAAAATTTCGTGTTTAGATTCGAGAAGGTCATACATTAACTTACTGGGTTTCGATTTTCGCGATAAATCTAAATAGACGAACCTTTTCAAACTTGAGTTTTTAAATGATCTCAGGAATTAATAAAAGATCGTGTCCTAACTTACTGGGCATAATCTTTTTTAAATCTGAGATAGCTAAATATCTTTTAAATAAATAAGTTTTTAGCATTCGTTTGCGCATCGGGAATTCAAGACAATGTGTCCTAACTTACCGGATATAATTCTCTTTCTCGATTAATGTGAAGTTTGCCTTTTTCTTGAAAATTTTCAACATTTGACAAATGATCGTATTTTTAATCTCTTTAAAAGTTTCCAATTCTCGACACAAAGACACTAATTAATCAACTAGGTACCAATCTTGGGCGTTACGAGGGTGCTAATCCTTCCTCGTACGTAATCGACTCCCGAACCCGTTTTCTAAATTTCGTAGACCAAAATTGTTGTTTTGATAAAATCAAATCGTTTATTAAAAACAACTATTTTCTAAGGTGACCCGATCACACCTTATTAAAAAGGATTGGTGGCGACTTCCACATTCGATTTCATTTTTCATAACCCAAGTCGACCCCGTTTTGTCAAAAAAATGGTGTCAACAGTGACATCTGTCAATATGTGTTAGTATTGGATATGGTTTAGGTAAGTGAAAAACTTATATACGATCTGTGTTCTGATAATTTTGAAAACATAATTACGTGTAAAAACATGCATGACACCTCTTCTTTTTCTGTTAATTTTGTTTTGCTATCATTAAGTCATAGTGAGACTATTTGTTTTTGACACTCCGTTTTCGGTTGTAACCCAAGATTAGAGTAAGTAACGTTGTGTTATTTTCTAATATTAAGTTTTAATTTGTTCTTGAGCAAGATTGAGTGTTAATGCTTAATTTCCGTTCTACATTGTGTTAAGTGTTTCTCATGGTTTTTTATTAGGAAAAGGGGGTGAGAATCGAAACCCTCCAGCAGAGTAGCTGCTGTTTTCGGTGCTGTTTCTGTGAAGTAAGTATTCGTATGTGATCTTAGGGACTTTTTTTTGTAGAAAAGGGGGAAAATTTTGGGTTTATTCGTGTTGTTAATTGATTTATTTTTGGGTGTTGTATGTAGGATTTGAAGTGCGCTTTTGAGTGAGTTGTCAGAATTATCATCAGGTGTGTGATTCTAACCCGAAACATCATTTAGAACTAAAAAAAAAAGAGCAAATAGAGGCTATTTTTTAGACTGATGTTCGTCACACATTTGGACAAGTAGGCCAGGTAGGCCCATTTTTTTAAAAATTTTCACCTGGACCCATTTGACTCAGATATTGGTAATTAGACCTTCCATGGGGTCCGTTTGGCTTAAACAAGATTCGAAATGTGACATCTGTCAATATGTGTCAGTATCTGATATGGTTAAGGTAGGTGAAAAACTTATGTATGATTTGTGTTCTGATAACTTTAAAAGCATAATTACATGTAAAAACATGTGTGACACCTGTATGTAGAATAACTGTTAATATAAGTAATATGATATGTTATGGTCTGTAAAAAAATATGTTTAGGTATGCATGTCATACCATTCATGTGATATGTACGTATGTTATTATGATTATGCATATGTATTGAGGTGGATTTTAATATGATAGATGAAGTTTTTTCTGGCTGTATTACTGTAATTTCGGCAGTTAAACCGCAATATCTATCTGGTAGATCAGTTGCACCATTATGAGTGGCATACTACCACAACCCGGTGTGATTGGATGGATAGACTCTTGTAATCCTATTTGGTGTGATTGGTTGGATGGAGTTAGTGTGTAGCAGATGGGGGTAGGATTTGTTCTAATTTGATATGACATTTTGATCTGATATATGTTTATGGTAATATGACATTTTGATTTGATATTTGTATATGTGCATGTTATAAGTAAAAATTATGTTTGTGGGCCGAGTCACACACTAGGCTTTTAGCTCACTCGTTTGTTTAATACATTTTAGGTGATCTTCAGGCTCAGGACCGGTCGACACGCGGGTACTCGAATTGGTTTTCCACATAAGATGGTTTGAATTATTTTAATTAAGATATTTGGACTTTTGATTTTTGAACTAAGTTTTCGGATTTAGTTTTATTTTTTGGGTTTTGATATATTCGTCGATTTTTGGGTGTTCTTAAATGTAAAACTACAAAATCATACAAATTTGGCAAATTAAAATTCGGCTTTCAAAACTTAAAAAATCTGACAATATCCGCTGCAAAATTAAGTATCAAACAAAATACTTTTCCGTAAAATGAGTAAGTTCTGTGCATGAGTTTTTCTAAATAACAATGTAAAAGTTTTTGCAAAATTAATATTTTCAGATCACACAATTTCTAAGCTGAATTTTATATTAGTTTTTCAAACAAGTAGATGTAACTCCTCTAGATTCGGCCATAACATTTAGGCCGGGTTTAGAATTTTAATTCCCAATTTATGCCCGACCCACATACATAAAATAATAAAATAAAATAGAAAAAATAAATGTCCAGTTTTGTTACAATAGCAGATCCAATTAATTTACCCAAACCCAAAATACAACAAACCCATTAAGCCTTAAATTAACCTGAAATACAAACCCAACACCAGCCCAGGTCCAAATCAAAAATTACAAGCTCAAACTAGCCTAAACATTGGGAAATCAAAAACCCTAGGCAGCAAACTAAGCCGCCGCAGCATCCTTGCAACACGCCACCTTCGGTTTTCACCACGACCGTGCCACGTTGACATCCGTACGCCCCAGCTGGCCATCGTACGATCGTACCTACGCAGCAAACAAACCAAAAAAAGAAGCAAAATGAAGAAAAAAGGGGAACAAAAAGAAAATAGGCAAAAATGACAGAGAAAAACAAATGTATTTTGATTTATTTCTTTTCTTTTCGATTTGGCTATATAAGGCCATTTTTTTAGTGTTTGTAAGGTTACACAGACATGCATATATTGAATACAAGAAATAAAAAATATTCAGAAAAAGAAAAGAGATTTGAAAGGTAATTTTCTTTATTTTCTTTTTTCTTTTTTGTTTCCTTCGATTGGTTTTAATTACAAGCGAAAAGAAAAAAAAAAGGAGTTAGAAGATAAAGCGCTTACCGGTGGCCGATCTTCCTTCTACTCCGTCGCAATCAGAGTCGGAGGGAAGTTAAAGGTAGGAAACGGTGTAAAAGAGAACAGAGAGAGAGCAAGAGAAAGTTTACCGTCGCGAGCGCGCCAACAGAGCCCGTTCACTCAGTCCGAAAGCGGAGATGTTCGGGATTGCAGCGCTGGAGAGAAAAGGGGTCTTCATTTCGGCTAGGTTAAAAGACTGATGAGGGTTTAGGTTTAGAGCTTAGGATTAGTTTTTATAAGATGCATGAAACGGCACCGTTTAGGGCCTGCCTCAGCCTAAAACGGCACCGAATAAGACTATAACCCGCGCGTGTGACCCGACTCGAGGAGGATCCGCGCATTCTGACTCATTGGTTTATTTGCGCTGAGAGTCCCTTTTTTTTGCATTGTTTCAATCCGATTTCTTTCAAAATTTTTAATTTATACCATATCTTTTATTCTATTTTTATTTTAGTCCAAAATCAAACGGTGGGGTTTTTGTTATTTGAATTTGAATTCTGGAACTTATGCGTTTAATTGTTGTGTTGGTCCTCATGATTTTGATTGATTGTAAATTTAGTCTTCTAAGTACTGGATCTTCAATTTAATTATTGTTTTTAAATTTTATTTTATTTTATTACTTATTAATCATAATGTTTTCTTTAAATATTAATGTTTTGTTGATTTATAATAAATTTTAAATATTAGGATTAACATTGTTTTCAAACATTTTATATATTATTATAATTCTAAGATACAACATATTGTTATTAAAATTATTATTAGCATATTTTGAGTTTATCAACATTGTGTTAAAACTTATTTTATTTTTATTTTTTAAGTTCTATATTACTATATGTTTCATCATCTTTTAATATATATAGATATTTTATAATGATTTGATATACCTTGTACATATGTTAATGATTTATTTTGGTGTTATAATTCTTTAATATAATATTTTAAATCCCATTAAATATATTATTAAGTTGTTCTTCCTTTAAAAAATATATTATTGTTTCGATGTTTGATATTATTATGATTAAAAATTTCAAGTACTTTTATATCTATATATGTATTTTAAGTCAATTTTATATATATAATTTACTTCTTTCAAAACCTATTTAGGTGATTACTCTTTTAAGAAAAATCATATATGTATTAGGAATTTTACATGGTTATTTTATATGTGTTATTTGAGGTAAATTAATAAATGTATTACTTGTTTCAAATTTATTTTACACATTATTATTCCATATTGTTATTTTTGTATCAAGTCCATTTTAAGCTTATGTGTAAATATTTTAGCTTAAAATGTGGTTATTAATAAATGTTGTTGTATTTAATTCATTTGATATTTGACAATTAGGATTGATATTTGCATAATATGATAAAAATTGTTGTAGCTATTTGTGTTTGAATTCATCTTTTGTTTATTATTCCTCAATATGTATTTAGATTGCGAATTGTGTCTTTTACATTAAGCATCACTATTTAATCATGTAAAAATTGTGTTTTATCAAAGCACTACAATCGTTCTATTTCATAATTTTCAAAAAAGTCTGGTTCTCATAGTTCTCAAGATAATTGTGCCCTAACTTACTGGGCTTCAATTCTTCTCGATGAATATAAATAACCAAATGCTTATTTCGTTAAAACCGCATAACTTCAAAATAAAACTTTATAGATATCAAGATGTCGGATCCTAACTTACTGGATATGGCATTTAGTTATCTCGATTTTAAAATAAAGGCAATATTTGAGGTTTAAGAATTTTGAGAAATTAAACCCTAACTTACTGGATTCTGATTTCTCGATTGACTTAAATAATCAAGTTACCTTCTTTTAACTCATGATTCTCATAAAAAAAGGTACACATTTAATTTTGAAGATAGAATTGTAACGCCCTAACTCACTGGGTGTGATAATTTATTTCTTCGAAATAAGTGCGTCTTATCATTCAATCTAGTTTGTTCAAGTTTTCTCATCAAGGATCGTATTTTAAAATCTTTTCAAAGTTTTGACATTAAGACATCAAACAATCAATTCGGTACCAATTTTGGGCGTACGAGGGTGCTACCCCTTCCTTGTACGTAATCGACTCCCGAATCTATTTTCTCGAAATTTCGCGGATCAAATTCATTTTTTTTAACGGTGAACCGGTCACACCTTAATAAAAGATCGGTGGCGACTCCCATTTCCATTTAAAAAAAAGTCAATCCGTATTTTTCAAATATAAAAATGGTTTTGACAGCTTGGCGACTCCGCTGGGGACATAAGAGAGTCAAGCCGTAAAATTGATTGTTTTTGTCTTATTGTCGAAAAATTAAAAATTGGGTTTGAAAAAAATTACGATCCTCTCTTTGCATTTGTTTGTATGATTATTGTAAATTGAGCTCTATATTTGGCATCATATTGCATAAAGGCTATTTTGGTCTTACCCTTTTAAGTGGGAGTGAGAAGCTACTCCTTCGTGAGGTTTTCATCTCCGTGCAGGAAGTGGATCACTTTCGGGATACATCCGTACCTATGTCTTCATGAGATCTTCATCTCCGTGCAGCCATTGGGAAATGTATTCCCCTGAATCGAACTCAGTCTGTATGAGCCTATAATGGATGAAGATCGAGGGATCTGCTGGTTCGGGTACCTGACTTTAGAACCAAACCTCATATAGTGGACTTAGGAACTTAACCTAGGTAGAGCCACTCCAAATCCCTAGTGGTTACCTGATTAGGTACTTTCTGTTTTCCTTGTTTACTTCTGTTTTGTACTAACCCCTTTGTTGTGTTTTGATTGTGATTGCATTGCATTTGCATCTTAGGAAAGAGATATTAATTCAAGTCCAATTACTAAATTAGAAAGCTTGTCATGGAATACGAATTCCTTGATAAAGTGGAAAACAATACGGCTACCTTAATATATTCTGAAAAAACACATGGAAGAGTTCGTGACCTTGCTCCGTAGCCTGAGGATTCCAGGTGATTGTCTAAGAGCCTTTGATGTTCCAACTCCCTTAAAGAAGCTGACGAGCTGTATGAAGATGGGCAGGTGATGGATCGTGACCAAGATCAAGAAAAGGAGTTAGCGGTGGCGTCTATTGGAAATTGGTGAGATTATCTCAAACATGCGCATGAAGAAAAAGATCGATTTGTTTCTTAGAATATGAGGGTGAGGCCGTACATGTATCCGTTTTATGTAAAGGAATTTGTTTTCTAGAAAAGTTTCCTAAATGTAATTGAATCAGAATCAACGTCTCTGTTGGCATGCATTTCATACATCTGCATCGTATGCATTAAAATCCATTGAAAGAGTTTAAACGAATAAATTTGTTTCAGCTAATCTGGAAAACCAATCAACCAAACATCCTTACGGTACTCGTCGCAAAGCCAAAGAAATGGATCAAAGATTAGAGAAATTGGAGCAAATGCAAAAAGAAATGCAAGATCAGTTACAGAAACAAATGAATGAGCAATTGAAAAAAATTCAACAGGACATGACAGAAAGGATACGGGAGTCTCAAAATGACATGATGACTAAGATGACGCAATTACTAAAAGGAATAAATAAGGGGAAAGACCCTATGGTAAATGATGAAGGAGAAGACAAGGATAGACCTATCTATCCTCTAGGTCTTACGCCTCTGCATGCGCAGATTCAGACCGAGGTACCTCTGCGCAGATCCTCTATTTCCATTGGGCCACAGAGGTTTCAAACTGATGTTTCATTACCGATAAACCTTCTGGCCGGATCAGGTCCTAACCCTGGTGATAATCCTGTTAATCTTGCCATCTCGGATTTCGATGAAGCAGCTGAGGAAGGAAAGGCGAATGCAGAATTGCCAAAACAGTGGGAAGATAGGTGTAAATGGTTGGAGGAAAAATTCAAAGCCCTGGAAAGCACCGATAGTCACCATGGAATCGATGCGAAAGATCTGAGCTTGGTTCCAGACTTAGTACTCCCTCACAAGTTTAAGATGCTTGAATTTAAGAAATATAATAGAACTAGTTGCCCTGAGGCTCACCTCACCATGTTCTGTAGAAGGATGACCGGCTACGTTAATAATGATCAACTGCTAGTACAGTGCTTCCAAAACAGTTTGGTAGGGGTAGCGTCTAAATGGTACAATCAATTGAGCCGTACGAAGATTAGTTCATGGAGGGACCTAGCACAAGCATTCATGAGGCAATACAGTCATGTGACTGATATGGTTCCTGATAGAATCACCTTGCAAAACATGGAAAAGAAGCCAAGCGAAAGTTTTAGGCAGTATGCACAGAGGTGGAGGGAGGTTGCAGTCCAGGTTCAACCACCCCTCTTGGAAAAAGAGACGACAATGCTCTTTATCAACACATTGAAGGCCCCGTTCATTACGCACATGTTGGGAAGTGCTTCAAAGAGTTTCTCAGATATAATCATGAATGGTGAAATGATCGAAAACACCATCAGAAATGGAAGAATAGAGGGTGGAGAGAGTAACAAAAAATCAGTCTCAAGGAGAAAAGAAGATGAGATGAATAACATAGGTTACTCAAGGTCAGTAAGTCATCCAGATAAAGGGGTCGCTAGTCAAAAAGGTGCACTGAGACAAGAATTTGGAGTGAAACCAAGTACTAAGAAGCTCCAGTTCACACCAATTCTGATGTCGTATAAGGAGCTTGATCACCGCTTATTTGATGCACACATTGTTGCCCCTTTCTACTCAAAGCCCTTATAACCTCCGTACCCCAAGTGGTATGATGCAAATGTATAGTGTGATTATCATGCGGGAATTGGGGGACATTCGATAGAAAATTGCACCGTCTTTAAAAAGCTTGTTGAAAGGCTCATTAACATGGGTGTTGTCAAGTTTGATGACTTCAGTGCAGAAAATCCGTTACCCAATCATAATTGATAATGGAGTGAATGCAATGCATGAAGAAGAGTGGGAAATGTTCACATCGACGAAAAGCAACTGAGTGAAGGACCTTGTTAGATGTCCACCCTTACAAATTTGGGAGTGTTCTAAGCGATTAGACTATGGAAGAAAGCCCTGTAGTTCTTAGAACTTATTTAGAGTAATGTTTAGAACATTTTTGTTGTTTTTAGCCTAAAAATGATAGAGATTTCCTTTGTGAAATAGGCTCTTGTCTGAACGTTATTATTTTAATGAAATACATCTTTGCAAACAATTCTAGATTCTTTCATTCTTTTGAATTTTCTTCCAAATTATTATTCATTCATGATCATATGGTACAAATAATTATTCATAAATTTATACATTCTTTTGTACATTCTTCGGTACTTATTATGGGTTCCCAGATATCAATTATGTGAATGACTCTGCTACAGACCCAGATTTTCCTTTTGAGCGAGGCATGTGTTTAGAGGGATTTCGTGACTTTGAAAATGACATGGATTGTAACCTATCTTCTGACTTGTTGAGGATGGTAGAGAGGAAATTTTACCCTACAAGGAGATAATAGAGATTGCGACCTCAAAGAAACGTGCATGGCCGGAGAAACAAAGTAGGGCCTCGTCGAGTCACCTCTAGAGTTCAAAGAGGCCTTTGTATGGTCATACCAGGATACGCCCGGGTTAATCACTGATAATGAAACCTGCACAACAGCACGACGTCAGAAATTTGCAGTAGGAACGATACAATTCTTTGCCGGGGCAATGCCTTTCTCATTGAGTCAGCATAGCTTTGCCCATTTGAAGTCAAGTTTCCATCCCTTCAAGATGTTTTCTGTCGTAGTTGCGCCCCAAAAGGCTCTGTGAAAAAAATTAAGGTTTTTCGCATACAAGATGAAAGTGAGAAATCTTATCTATAAAAACATTGATTCTGGTCGAAATGGTTCAGATTCAATCAAAAAAATAAAAAAAATCAAAAACAAAAACAAGAAAGAAAAAAGAAAAAATCAAATTCAAAAGCAAAAAAAAGAGAAATCAATTAAAGTCAAAATAAAAATATGAAAAAAAAAAGAAAAGAAAAGGAGAGACCAAGGCGAAAACCCGCAAAGGGCGCTTTATGACCAAAGGTGGTTTTGAGTTGAAAACCCAAAAAGGGCGACTCAAATTTGAGGCAAATGGGGCATGGACATCACCATTATCGAAGACTTCTAATGGGCATTACCTCATTTTGGAGATCATTCGAGGCTGTTTCATAAGCCAATGTCGTCATGTGCTTATTCCAGAGAAGATGGTATTGGAAAATGCATTGAACTTGAATGACAGCACGATAGCTGAGGGCTGAAATCAATTCAAAATCAGACACCACGGTTTGTCACTGTATTGCAAAACAATGAATTGCAAAAAATGACTAAGACTTACAAGGGTTGGCATGTGAAGTTACCATCTGCCTTTTTTATTTTTTGAAACGTTTATCGGAGCTTTGACTAGGGCAACACTGTTTTCTCTGGTTTACAAGACGGAATTATTTCTACCAATTGAAGTAGAAATCCATGTTCTCTGGGTTTTAGTTGAGTAGAATGAATCCAATCTGATCAAAAGAAAAAGCTAAAAGCTATTCAGTACAGTCAGATGTACCAAAGGCAGATAATGTGAGCTTACATTCAAAAGGTTTTCCTCAGAGAATTCCATAAGGGGAACCTAATTTGGAGAAATATTCTTCCTACACAAAAGGATTTTAGAGGAAAATGGATGCAAAAGGCCTTTTCCGGAGAAGCTCTGATCTTAAGTAGGATAGATGGTAAAACTCGCCAAATCCTATAAACTCAGATTCAGTCAAGAATTACCTCACCTGAAGAAGGAGAAGGGACCAAGATGAAAGCCTGCAAAGGGTGCCTTGATTCTTCAAACTAAAAAAAATGATGAAAAATGAAAATGAAAAATGAAAAATAATGATGGAGAGGCTAAGGGGAAAACCCGCAAAGGGCACCTTAGACCAAAGGGGATTTGAGTTGAAAACCCAAAAAGATCGGCTCAAATATTGATCAGAATGAGGCGTGAAGCGATCAGAGCAACTCAAATCTTCAGGCATGTGGTAATCTTGTTTTACCTGAATCAACAGGAAAGGGTAGGCGACATCTTGGGGCATCGACAGAGCACTGTAGATCTCCTAAACACATGTCCAACTAAAAATGGTCTTCAGAAAGTTTGTACAGAGAAGTTCAAGCTGTGATATCTAGGGTACCCAATTCTTATATTATTTGTTGTTCTTGGAATACTTTTTTCTTTTCCAAGATATACATGCCCAATTAATTTCTTTGTCATCCTTCTTTACTATTTCGATAATTTGTTCTTTCGAGCTATACTCAGAACCAACTTTATTCTTATCCATTGTTATGACCCTTTTTGCAAGCATGTTGCATTGGAATAATGATTAATGGACTAATAAAACTTTCACAAAGGAAGTTTTGCATATTACTCTGAAAAGTTCTAAATAATACAGGAACCGGAAACAGGACTATTGTTTAGAGCACATCAGGTAAAGGTTGGAAATTTGAGAAGGAAGAGTCTAAATTTGGACTTTCTCTTTGGATTTCGTTGTCAAATGTATTGATTGAACAAAATGATAAGATGACGGGTTAATGACAAATCTTAAATGAACAAGCAAGCAATAATCATCAGGCAATAGGAAGAGGTTACCTCGGGGAAAAGAGCCCTCATTTGCGCATGAGTCTTTGGTACGACACCCTGGGAATGGTGTAAGGGACCAGAAGGATTTAGATCTTGTATCCTTGAATTGTGATAGGAAAGGATTGAGGAAAAGCTATATATTTCTACCATTGGATTACAGCGGGAGAATGATGGTACAAATTTTGCGTCCCAGTGGATTGAACTTTGAGGTTTACAGTGGGGGGCAACCTGGCTAAATGTTTCTTCAGAAAAGCCAGTCAAGCAAGAAGGCGTTGTAGCATGTCAATCACAAAGCCTTAATAAACTTCGAGTAATGACAACCTAAGCGGGATCATTTTCGGAAAAATAAAATTCTGCATTCATGCAAACATTATTCACATGTCTACTTAGGAGCATTTGATTCATTTTGTTCATGCTATCCTAATCATTAGGCATAATTAGGTCCATTATACAGGTCATGTTCCTCAGAGAACAGATCTGGGAAATTACAGATCTTGTCTCCCTAAGCAATAGCGGAGCAGATCGAAGACGGCAAATCTTATCTTCAAGCGTAAGGAAGCAGATTTAAGTCACAGGTCTTATCTCTCTGAAGCTTACAGCGGATTAGACCGAAGAATTCCTAATCGGAAATAGCGAATCTTATCTCCTTGAGATTACAGCGGAGCAGATGGAAGCTAGTAATCCTATCTCCCTGAGATTACAGTGGAGCGGATTAAAATAAAGGATCTTATCTCTCTGAAGTTCCAGTAGAATAGATCGCATCAGATTAAAGCCAGAAATCTTATCTCCCTGAGATTACAGCAGAGCAGATTGAAGCCAGTAATCCTATTTCCCTGAGATTAAAGTGGAGCGGATTAAAATAAATGATCTTATCGCTCTGAAGTTACAGTAGAGTAGATCACATCAGGTCTTATCTCCCTGAGATCACGGTGGAATAGACCGAAGAATTACAGATCTTACTTCTCTGGTGATGTAGTGGAGCATATTAAAGCCACAACGGTGAATCTTGCTTCCCCGACATTGTAGTTAAAAAGATTAAAGCTACATCAGCGAATCTTACTTCCCAGGCAACGCAGTGAAGCAGACTAAAGCCACAACGGTGAATCTTACTTTTCTGACATTGCAGTTAAAAGGATTAAAGTCACAATGACGAATCTCACTCTTTCAGCCAATGCAGTAGAGCAGATTAAAGCCACAACGGTGAATCTTGCTTTTTCGACATTGCAGCTAAAAGGATTAAAGTCACAACAACGAGTCTTGCTTTCTCAGGTGATGCAGTGGAGTAGATTAAAGCCACATCGGTGAATCGCTTCCCCGACATTACAGTTAAGAAGATTAAAGCTACCACAGCGAATCTTACTTCTCAAGCGGTGCAGCGGAACAGATTAATGCCACAACGACAAATCTTGCTTCCCTGACATTGCAGTTAAAAAGATTAAAGCTACCACAGCGAATCTTACTTCTCAAGCGATGCAGCGGAACAGATTGAAGCCACAATGGCGAATCTTACTTTCCAAAAGTTACAAGCTACTAATCCTATCTCCCCGATGTTGTAGTGGAGTGGATCGAAGCAATTCCTATACCTCTGAAGAAGCAGTAAGAAGGAATGAAGCTACTTGAAGAACATGAGCACCAAAGTCCAAGCACGACCGGGCAAAATTGGCCATTTTTAGAGTCTTTGCTCCGTTCTTGTCACACGACAACGAGCAAAGAGGGGCAGCTGTAATACCCAATTTATGCCCGGCCCACATACATAAAATAATAAAATAAAATAGAAAAAAATAAATGTCCAGTTTTGTTACAATAGCAGATCCAATTAATTTACCCAAACCTAAAATACAAGAAACCCATTAAGCACCAAATTAACCTGAAATACAAACCCAACACCAGCCTAGGCCCAACTAAAAAATTACAAGCCCAAACTAGCCTAAACATTGGGAAATCAGAAACCCTAGGCAACAAACTAAGCCGTCGCAACATACTTGCAACACGCCACCTTCGGTTTTTACCACGACCGTGCCACATTGACATCCGTGACGCCCGGTGGCCATCGACGATGCATACTGCAGACAAACAAACGAAAACAAGCAGCAAAACGAGGAAAAAAGGGGAACAAAAAGAAAATAGGCAAAAATGACAAAGAAAAACAAATGTATTTTGATTTATTTCTTTTCTTTTCGAATCGGCTATATAAGGCCATTTTTTTAGTGTTTGTAAGGTTACACAGACACGCATATATTGAATACAAGAAACAAAAAATATTCAGAAAAAGAAAAGAGATTCAAAAGGTGATTTTCTATATTTTCTTTTTTCTCTTTTGTTTCCTTCGATTGGTTTTAATTACAAGCGAAAAGAAAAAAAAAAGGAGTTAAAAGATAAAGCGCTTACCGGTGGCCGATCTTCCTTCTACTCCGTCGCAATCGGAGTCGGAAGGAAGTTATAGGCAGAAAATGGCGCAAAAGAGAAAAGAGAGAGCAAGAGAAAGCTTACCATCCGAGCACGCCAACGGAGCCCGTTCACTCCGTCCGAAATCAGAGATGGATGGGATTTCAGGACTGCGGCGCTGGAGAGAAAAAGGGTCTTCATTTCGGCTAGGTTAAAAGACTGATGAGGGTTTAGGTTTAGAGCTTAGGATTAGTTTTTATAAGATGCATGAAACGACACCAGGGAGGATCCGCGCATTCTGACTCATTGGTTTATTTACGCTGAGAGTCCTTCTCTTTTTTGCATTGTTTCAATCTGATTTCTTTCAAATTTATTAATTTATACCATATCTTTTATTCTATTTTCATTTTAGTCCAAAATCAAACGGTGGGGTTTTTGTTATTTGAATTTGAATTCTGGAACTTATGCGTTTAATTGTTGTGTTGGTCCTCATGATTTTGATTGATTGTAAATTTAGTCTTCTAAGTACTGGATCTTCAATTTAATTATTGTTTTTTAAATTTTATTTTATTTTATTACTTATTAATCATAATGTTTTCTTTAAATATTAATGTTTTGTTGATTTATAATAAATTTTAAATATTAGGATTAACATTGTTTTCAAACATTTTATATATTATTATAATTCTAAGATACAACATATTGTTATTAAAATTATTATTAGCATATTTTGAGTTTATCAACATTGTGTTAAAACTTATTTTATTTTTATTTTTTAAGTTCTATATTACTATATGTTTCATCATCTTTTAATATATATAGATATTTTATAATGATTTGATATACCTTGTACATATGTTAATGATTTATTTTGGTGTTATAATTCTTTAATATAATATTTTAAATCCCATTAAATATATTATTAAGTTGTTCTTCCTTTAAAAAATATATTATTGTTTCGATGTTTGATATTATTATGATTAAAAATTTCAAGTACTTTTATATCTATATATGTATTTTAAGTCAATTTTATATATATAATTTACTTCTTTCAAAACCTATTTAGGTGATTACTCTTTTAAGAAAAATCATATATGTATTAGGAATTTTACATGGTTATTTTATATGTGTTATTTGAGGTAAATTAATAAATGTATTACTTGTTTCAAATTTATTTTACACATTATTATTCCATATTGTTATTTTTTGTATCAAGTCCATTTTAAGCTTATGTGTAAATATTTTAGCTTAAAAATGTGGTTATTAATAAATGTTGTTGTATTTAATTCATTTGATATTTGACAATTAGGATTGATATTTGCATAATATGATAAAAATTGTTGTAGCTATTTGTGTTTGAATTCATCTTTTGTTTATTATTCCTCAATATGTATTTAGATTGCGAATTGTGTCTTTTACATTATGCATCACTATTTAATCATGTAAAAATTGTGTTTTATCAAAGCACTACAATCGTTCTATTTCATAATTTTCAAAAAAGCCTGGTTCTCATAATTCTCGAGATAATTGTGCCCTAACTTACTGGGCTTCAATTCTTCTCGATGAATTTAAATAACCAAATGCTTATTTTGTTAAAACCGCATAATTTCAAAATAAAACTTTGTTGCAACACCCCTTACCCGTATTCAACGCCGAAATAGGGTATGAGGCATTACTAGAACACTTACACATGTTAGCCGAATAAACATATAGCGTAAGCATTATAAGTATGACTGAGTTCAACATTAATTCATGTATCAAACTTACCAACATGAGTTAATCCATAAACCATTCATGGCCTTACTTCATACCAAATCATATACCAAATATACCACACTCACATACTATGAAACTTTATTTTCCCATATAAGCTTAAACCATGATCATCACATATCAAAGGCAAATGTTCTTGACATTTCCATCACATAAACCGAATTAATCAATGTAACTCAATGATATAATCTTCCATATATTATTATTATCATACACATATATATATCATGACTAAATTTCTTAAACATTTGGTCAATTGCTTTTCAAAACCGCAATAGTTCTTCAGTACCAATACGTATTTACCATTCAATTTAAAATTTACCGATTAAAATTGGGCATATGACCATTTATACACAATTCATTCATACATTTTATTGTCCTCATTCTCCTCTCCATTCCACATCCTTAATGTGTATATCACATTTAAACAACATTAACTATAATTTCACTATTCACTAACATGTATATTCAAAGCTGTCTATTCGAGTCACAGTCACTAAATTATTTTTACCCAGAGATACAGAACTCCAAATTAAGATCCGTAAATTTCATCCCAAACTAGATTCACATATATTCTTAACATAAAATTTTCAGAATTTTTGGTTTAGCCAAATAGTACATTTTATTCTTTAAAGTTTCCCTGTTTCACTGTTTGTGATTCGACCTCTCTTCACTAAAAATTAATTATCTCACCGCATGAATTTGGATATTGTTTCCGTTTGTTTCTCTTAAAAATAGATTCACTGATAATTCTAAACATATAAAATTTATCCCATAATTATTTTTTACAATTTTACAATTTTCCAAATTCAAAACAGGGGATTCCAAACTCATTCTGACTTTGTCTAATTAAACTTCAAATATCTCAAAATATATAACTCTTTTGTTTTCTCTGTTTCTTTTATATGAAAATAGACTCATTCAGCTTAAATTTCATATATTATTAAGCCTCTAATTCAATTTCCACCATTTTTGGTGATTTTTCAAAGTCACACAACTGTTGCTGTCTAAACTGTTTTGTTGCTAAATGTACTCTTTCATACTTTCACTTTTTCACTTTCAATCACAATTCAATTCAAAACTCATTTTTCCATTTCTAAGTCGATATTCAATTCAATTCCACACCTATATTCGTTATTCAATTACACTTAGTCAATTTCCCGTTGAACACTCGGAATATACATGGATACGTAGAGAATTAGCAAATAAGTGCCACACTGATATGTAGCCGAAGCTACCACTGATACGTAGCCGTAGCTACCACTAAAATGTAGCTGAAGCTACCACTGAAATGTAGCCGAAGCTACCACTGATATGTAGTCGAAGCTACCACTGATCAATAACACTAGAAATGTCCACGGGCCTGCTCACACAAGTCGTCAGTGTATCGCAACACATGCTAGATCACCCAAGACCCGGACTCACTGTAACACTCTGTAACATCGATCTCTAGTGACATGTCACTTGTATCCACTTCTATTCCTAAGTTCAACCGGAATTTACACTTAACACTTTATTTTAAACACTTTATCACTTGAATAATTCATGAATAATTTTCCTTCCTCATTCAATATTAATTCACATATCAAATATAATTCACAATTTATAAAAATATAACTATTATTTACACATAACTTATTTTGATGCAACAATATAAAAATTTAGCAATTTAGTCTTTAATCTTTCCTTTTCTCCGGTCAAGGTCGATTCCACTTCTTTCTTGATCTATAATAACACATTTGAATTATTTAGTACTCACATTTATCAAAACAGTCCTTGACTCAAACTTTGCAAAAATTACAATTTTGCCCCTAAACTTTTACATATTTACACTTTTACCCCAAAGCTCGTAAATTAAAATTCATCCCTTATTCTTATGTATTATGACATGCTGAACATTTTTCTCTTCTATAGAAACATCAAATTCCAAGTCTAACACTTACTTATGAACATTTAGTATTTTTATCGATTATGTCGTTCTACTCGTTTTCACTCAAAATCGCTTAGCAAAAGTTACTTAACATAATTTCTAGCTTCATATTCTACCATAAAACATCAAAATAAACACATTTCACATATGGGTATTTTTCCAAATATAAACCCTATATTAAATTATTGCTAGAATAAGCAAAATCAAGTTACCGGGACTCTAAAAACGTGAAGAACATTAAAAACGGGGCTTAGAATCACTTACTATGGAGCTTGGAAGCTTGAAAACCTTAACAATGTCTTCCCCCCTTTCTGATTTCGTCCAAATGAAGAAGATGAGCACAATTTGCCATCTTTTTCCCTTTTAATTCATTTTAATTACTAGATTACCAAATTGCCCCTAACTTAAAATTTTCTTATTTCACTTATCTCATGCTCATTTTTGTCTACCAACTTAACCAATGGTCTAATTACCATATAAGGACCTCCAATTTAAAGTTTCATAACAATTGAACACCTCTAACATGTAGAACTCAACTTTTGCACTTTTTACAATTTAGTCTTTTTGACTAAATTGAGTGCCCAAACGTCAAAATTTTCGAACGAAATTTTCACAAAATTATTCCGTGAAATCGTAGACCATAAAAATATATGAAAAATAAATTTTTCCTCGTCGAATTTGTGGTCCCGAAACCACTGTTCCGACTAGGCCCAAAATCGGGCTGTTACATTTGTAGATTTCAAGATGTCGGATCCTAACTTACTGGATATGGCATTTAGTTATCTCGATTTTAAAATAAAGGCAATATTTGAGGTTTAAGAATTTCGAGAAATTGAACCCTAACTTACTGGATTCTGATTTCTCGATTGACTTAAATAATCAAGTAACTTATTTTAACTCATGATTCTCATAAAAAAAGGTACACATTTAATTTTGAAGATAGAATTGTAACGCCCTAACTCACTGGGTGTGATAATTTATTTCTTCGAAATAAGTGCATCTTATCATTCAATCTAGTTTGTTTGAGTTATCTCATCAAGGATCGTATTTTAAAATCTTTTCAAAGTTTTGACATTAAAACATCAAACAATCAATTCGGTACCAATTTTGGGCGTACGAGGGTGCTAACCCTTCCTCGTATGTAATCGACTCCCGAATCTATTTTCTCGAAATTTCGCGGATCAAATTCATTTTTTTTAATGGTGAATCGGTCACACATTAATAAAAGATCAGTGGCGACTCCCATTTCCATTTTAAAAAAAAGTCGATCCCCATTTTTCAAATATAAAAATGGTTTCGACAAGAATGTTACAAAACGAGTCTAAATTTTTTACTTACGTGACCTGACCCATGTATAACTCTACTTCTAACTCCTTTCATGAATGCTTACCTCACTTGTGTGACGTTAATGTTGCTGATTTAGCATCTTACAATATTTCCCTTTTTCTTAAGAAAAAACAAAGGCTTATGAAAGCGGTTCAAAAGGTTTTCTTTCTTTTTTGTCTCCAAGTCCATATTCTCTATTTATAAAATGTGGACGACCTTTCTGACCATAAACGAACCACATTCCTACGTGTTTCATATCTGCTTACTTTTATTCTCTTGTTGAAAAATTCCCCCATTTTCTTTTAAAACTCTGAATATATGCCCTTTTGTTTCATGACCGGTATATTGGAATCTTCCCAATTAATTACTCCTTTATTTAATTTATAATTTATAATTTTAAAACTTAATTAACTAATTAATTAAGTAAAATCAATAATATTAAAAAACTCTGAATATTAATTAATTGCAAAATTATCATCTCATTATTAAGCAAAATAAATAATATTAAAAACTTTTTAATAAATACTTGAAAAATTAATTAAACATAAAATTCTTTTATTATTTTCTCTTCTCCTCCCGATGCATAGACACAAAATTGACTTAAATCCTAAAACTTTGTTGGAATTTGAAGTTAGTCCTATGATTTTACCTTTTATCCCTTATTTCTTTTTAAATGATAATTATAGATTTTATTTTTACCATCTTGAAGATAAGCAAAACTCATCCCGTCAATGGAACTCAGCATTGTTGGGCAGGTATTAATAGAAATCTTCCATCCCTTTCACTCTAGCTTGGAGGATAATATAAAGCTTTATTGATACACAGCGAAAGGGATTCATTTTTAATTATAGGGTAAACTATCAAAATAGTCACTTTTGTTTACTTCAGGTTACATTTTAGTCAATTATATTTGAAATGTTACGTTTTAGTCACTTACATTAATGTGTTGTAACATTTTAGTCACCGAGCTGTTGATTGCCGTTAGTGGTGTAACGGTAAGCTGATGTGGCACATTAAATCATCATTTCAAACAAAAAATTTAAATTATACAATTGTCCCCCATATTTTTTCGTTTTGAGTAATTTAATTTTTTTTCTTTTATATCCTTTTAACTTTCTTTTTTTTCCCTTTATTTTTCATTCTCTTCTGCTTCTTCCTCTGTTTTCCTCCCTTCTCCATCTCTTTTGATGTAGGTTTTCTATGTTTTCCATTTGTTAAAACTAAAGGGGAAGAAGAAAAAGAAAATAAAGAAATAAAATTAAATTGTTCAAAAAAAAAAGTACAGGGACTAGTTTTAACAAATGAAAAATATAGAAAAAAAATACATTAAAAGAGATGGAGATGGGAGGAAAACAAAGAGAGAAGTAGAAGAGAATGGAAAATAAAGAAAAAAAAAGAAAGTTAAAAGAACATAAAAGAAAAAAATTAAATTGCTCAAAACGAAAAAATATGGAGACCAATTGTATAATTTAACCTAAAATGATGATTTAACGTGTCACGTCAGCTTACTGTTACACTATTAACGACAATTAACGGCTCAGTGACTAAAATGTTAAAACACGTTAACCTAAGTGACTAAAACGTAACACTTCAAACATAAGTGACTAAAATATAATCTGAGGTAAATAAAAGTGACTATTTTGATAGTTTACCCTTAATTATAAGGGGACAATTTTTAATTAACTGATAAAATTAATATACTCTTGAGTGTATTAAATATAATCCTGGATCAGGATTCATGTGTTTCTAGAAGAATATCGAAATTAAAAATGATGATTGTGGGTTAAGTTTGTTTATGATGGATATTAATATTATTATAATTCAAACATTACTAATAATAGTAAAAAAGTTGTTCACAACTATTCTATACGTTGTCAGGCACGAACTCAAGCCATGCTCATATTGTGCACTGCACATGATTCGTTTAGATGGGTTGTTTTCATCCCCATTTATTTGCTTTATAAATACCACTTTAACCCTTCTTTTAAATACAAAGGAGGGGAGACCAATGTTGCCAAAAAAGAAAAACCAAAGCAAGTCTCATCACCAGCATGACACTGGGAACTTATCAGCAGGTTTGGCTTTACTTTTTTGTTTTTTTTTTTGAGCTTTTTCTTTCCATCCATTAATTTGTTGAAGCAAATAGATTTTGTATTTTCAGTTCAACCACCTAAAATTGTATATATGAAACCAAATTTAAGAAATTTGATAGCAATGATGGGTTGAGCAGAGAAGGTATCAATTTATCCCATGATCTTAATTTAATTGTTTCAAGGTGCAGGTGAAGATGATGTAACATGTTGTCCAGCTACAACAAAGAAAGGGGGAGGAGGCTTCATGAATATGCTGTAATCTATTTCTCTGCTTTCTATCCCTCCTTTTTCCATCAAAATAACATCTTTTCAAGTGTTTTCTAAATCAACTTTTTATCCCTTAAATACAGTCTTAAATTTGATTAAAATTCAATTTAATTTACTTCTTCTTCTTCTTCTTCTTCTTCTTCTTAAGATTTCAACCTTAATTGCATCCTCCAGGTATGAACTTAGAAATCATTTATTAGAGTGAATATAAAATTATAAAATCAATCTTGAGTGTTAAAATTATTTTGTGTCTGTGTAAATTATAAATATAATTTTTTTCATTTCACCAAATGCTTAAAAGGGTTTAATTAATATGTTTTTTTCTAAGGAGCTTAAAATATACTCTCTCTCTCTTTTTTTTTTTTAATTTAATGAAAGGTGGCCAAAGGGCTTGCTGCCCCTTCGGCTTCACTTTTTTGGCACCATTAAATAGTGGGATATGTTTATTTACATTAAAACAGAGATTTAAATTTAAATTTTAAATTTTAAATACATTAATTTGAATTTCCTAACTTGAAATTGACTCAATTTCACCAAAATTAGCTAGACACAATAATATAAATAATCTTCAACTTAAATTAAGTATATTTTAAAAAAGTAATTTAATAAAAATAATATTTATTAATTTTTTAAATCTATAACATATCAATTATATTTTTTTATTTTTTCCATTTGTTTTAAATCACAAAATTTAATTGATTTCTGTTGATAAAAAAATTCAGATTTGATTTTCGTTTTCATGGGTTTTTATTATTATATATAATTAAAGTTTAGTTTGATTTGTTTGTTAAAATTTTTATTTCCCGAGAAATAAATTAGGAATGTATGACTTATTTCAGTTTATTAATTAAAAAAATTAAAACCGATTGAAAATGAAGTGCTTACCTGAAATTGTTTTTGAAGACCGATTCAATGAGAATGAGTTTTTTATTCATTGCATTAAGGAAAACAAAATTTAGACTAAATAAATATTATTAACATTTTTAAATTAAATAAATTGTATTACCAATAACAATTTAAAAATAAGCTATAATAATTACTAGTTTCTTCAGTTGTTTATGGCTTTATATATGATAGGTTAATAAATTTAAATTGTTAATAATTTATTAATTTTTATTTGATAATTTATTTTATAATAAATTTAAACTGACTAAATAACTTGTTCAGCTTTGATCTAATTTTATTTTAAAATTAAGAAATTGAAGTATATTAAATTTAATGGTCTATGCTAAAATTTAAAACCAAATAGTTGAATGTAGAATGACATAATCCGATATAGTTCAAACCCAAAATAAAATTGACTTAACTTAAAATAATTCCAAAGTTTTAAAACTCAAAACTTATCAAATCCAAATTCAAAATTTAAAAAATGGAAAAATAAATATCCAGATTACAGTTCAGAGCATAGTACAAAATGATTTGCACAATTTGCCCTCCCTTTAAATTTGCAGTATTCAATTGAATTTTCAGGTGCAAAGCTTTGGGCTGCTGTGGACTGCTTTCAGCTTGCTATGACCCTCGAACTCCTCATTGATAATAATAAATGTAACTGGCAAAGTAGTTTTTAGTAGAGTATTGAAAGAACAGACAGAAATGGTAGTAGTATATGATATGAATGTTACTTATGGTGTTATTTATTGAAAGTCAATTTCTTTGATCAATGATTGCTCACTGCTGCTTAGCTTGATAAGATCAATTTCTGCAAATTTGGATAGTATTCAAATATCATAAATAAATTCCATAATTTCCTTCACAATGTGCTCTCTCTCTCTCTCTCTCTCTCTCTCTATGTACAAAATTTACAGGAAAAAAATGCATGAATCTAGCGACCCTTTTATTATACATTATTATTTCTGAGACAAATTTTAACTACAGTGTACGATAGGTTTGCCTCATTGTTCTTTCCAAATACGGCCAGCCACTTTCAGCTTCAGTTCCTGTCTGTCACCACCTGAGAAGTAGAGTGCCAGGTTCCGTTGAATGATAAGTCCATCTTGACTATCTCGAACTTTCCGGTGACTATCACGAATGCTTCTAGGCACCCCTTGCCACATAAACTTCCTGCCGCTGCCCCCAACTTCCAGACTATAACTAAATTGTCTTGCCTCGTCTTCGTCACCCATGAACCGCAGAAAGGCCATGTAAACCGGTGCCATTCCTATGTGAAATGCCTCAAAGTGCAAGCAAAACTGTCGTCCGAAACAATTGAAAACCTGTACCAAATTGGACATTAATTGATCGGTAAATACTATACCACTCATTTTGAAAACATAAAAGGATTCTAGCATTTTCGAGTATTGAAGAATTCATTCAATTAAACAGCAGAACATAATAAGGAATGCAATCAATAAAGTTGGTTAGAATTCCAGTCCTAAACATTTATCGCTGTGTAATCAGTTTTCAAATGCAATTTGGATCGGACAAGAGACCTATTTGAGATGATGTAGGAAAGTTTGTGAACTGGTTGCAAGTTTGTGTAATGTAACAGAGAGGACGAGAGAGCTTACAGTTAACATCCACGTGGCGTTTTCCACTTCGTGGGGATTGGATTTGACGTATCGGTGGTTGAAAGTGCACCCGTCATGCATGTCTACCTTGTGATCATTCTTGAGATGCATGACAAGAAATGGAATATCACCAGTGACAGAGCATTCAGCTCCGGCATATGGGCAACTATACGGGCGATACCTGCAGTTTTTTTCGTGCTTGAGCTTGCTGTAGTATGGAAAAATATCATTACAACCCAGAATCTGGTAACTGCAAGGAAGTTCCAGCGACTCGGCTACCTTCTCTAGAGCCAAACACCTTATATTCCCGAGTTCATTGCGACAAGTCGGGCAACAGTTGTGAACTCTAGTCTTGCAAGTTGAACATACAGTGTGGCCATTGGGACACTAACATAGAAGATAAGAAAAGCTGTCAGCCTGTCACTAGAAGATTGTTGAAGTAAAAAGTTCATGTTATGATTTTGATGCATTAATGCAACCAAAGAGACGGAAATGTAATACTGCTAAACACAACTTCATTCTTGCATACTAAGTATTATGGCACTGTCTATATACCTCTATCAACAGCCCAATTTTCAGGCCTATGTTACTCAGACTCAAGTGCAAGTGTTCGATATGAGTATGTATCCAGCACAGGTATGTTCAACTTTTTTAAAGTTTTTCCATATATTTTGAGGGTCTTGGAGGGCTATATCCTTGTACTCACATTCAAATATGCATCGAGCATAGGTGCCAGGAAGAGTCGGAACAACATAGCATTAAGCATCCAAATAGTTCAGTAAAGAAGTAGCATAATCACAATATCCGCAATAAATCAGCAGTTAAAATATTAGTATTTTATCAATTACTTCAATTGATGTGAGATGATAACCCGTCTCAAGCTTTGTAGTTTACAAATATATGTGATGCCAATTTCTTCAAACTAGATTGATTTACTAATGTTATAGTTCGTTTCACTTTGCATAAAATACGATATCAAATATGAATGCATACCAATTCCGACTCTGAAAGAACTATAAATCTCAAAGAGAATGCATCTTGAAATACTTTAGCTTTAGGTGAATCTACCTGGTAAATTGGAGGATACATCAAATTTACGCAAACGGGACACTCCAGTAGTTCGTGGACATCGTTCATCGATGTCGATCCCAGATTTCCACTTAAAGCAGTTGCTGTTTTTCTTAAAGGGGAACCTCTTAAATCCGCACTCGAAGTTGCCATATCATAATCTGAAAATGTAACTCGGGACTCGATCACCTCTTTGCAGCTACCACCACCAGGCGCCATAATTCTAGTTTTGAAAGTTAATTGTCTGCGAATAATCAGTTTGCTAGATCTCGTATAGCAGCAACCGCGCAGGGGAGGAAGTGGGACAAATCCGATGTCTTCTCTTAAATCCTCAACTGCAAAAGTTTCATAAGCAATTCTCTCACTTTCTAGTATTATAAACTAATACATTCAGTGCCAATAAAATAATACAAGACATAAAAAGTTCAATCTATATACTTTAGCATTCATCTTAAAGGATCCAGCCACAATATAATATATATATATAAACCATTGGAGGATCCAAGCACTAGTTTCAAAAAAGATTTCTTTTTATTTGAAAAAGTAACTTAAAACTAGCAAAATAAAACTGAATTATTTGTTTTTTGTTTTTTGTTTTTTATAGAAAAAGGTCTTTAGAGGCTTACTTAACCAGATGTCCCCAAAAATGGCAAATTTACTAGCAAATCAAACCATTGATATATATGGAAGAATTTCCCCCTTTGTTTTCAGGTCATTTTATACTCATAAAGCTACCCAGAAAAGGAAAAAGAAAATTAAACTCCAATCCTCTCTAACCCAACTTTAAATAACCCAAAAAAACAGCCAAAAGAAACAAAACCCGGATCAAATATGCAACCAAAAATCAAAGTCAACCAATAAAAACTGAAAATAATCGACGATCAAAGAAGAACCCAATCAAGAAGAAGAATACCCAAATGAAAATCCAAGCTCAACAGCTCAAATCCATCAACAAATACTTACCAAGATGGAAGGCTTTATCAGTTCATCAAGCCTTAACTGACAAAACCCAAATTGCAATTGCATTGGAAATTTGGAATATTCAATTAAAACCCACTTTTTGGAAGTCCCCACTGAAATAATTGAATCGATTTCAGACAAGAGATAAAGAAAAGTGAGGAATGGGGGTAAACGTTGAGGAAAAGGCCTAAAAACCTTTAACGAAAGAGTCAAAAAGATTTTAGATTTGGGATTTCACACAATACAGGGATATATCTAAACTATACAACTTGCTGTTAGAGAAGATTATTATAAGATGTCCCAATTATGAGTTGGCTTACTCTTTCAAAAGAAAAAGAAAATTAGTTCTCTAAAAAAAAAAAGAAATTATAATTTTTCGTTTTTGTCACTTAATTAAAAAAAATTATAATTTGATCACTGAACTATTCAAATATTTTTACCTAACTCCTTGAGTTGTTATTTTTTTTAGAAAAATTCTGTCAACGAGCTCCAAGGAACGATTTGTCGATCGGTATGGTAAATCAATACCCTTCGACAAATAGAATAACATACTTTAGATTCAAGTCGATCTGACAGTTAGTGTCAACGATTGTAGAAAAAAAATGTTTGAATTTTAGTTTGCAAATTAGTGACGTCCAAAGATATTTGATGGAAAAAAGCTAAACTGTAGAAGAGAAGGAAATAGAGAGCTTCCAAGTGGTGTAGGTAATGCGAACAAAGAAAACCATATAATATCAATTTTAACGGCCTAGTGACTTAAATAAAAATTTTTGAATAGTTTAGTGACCAAATTACAATTATTTTAACTAAATGATAATTTAGTGACTAATGTAGTTCACCCTTAAAAAAAATTTCTTCTAATGAAATATGAGATAAATATTTTGTCTAATTTTATGTTTCTAACCAAGGCATTCTTCATATCCGCTTAATAGTCTATAGAGACTGATTCTTTTAGAGTTTATAGTTGTCTCTTTCAACAATATCGTTTTCAATGGTTGAATTTGAATCCTCTTTTTAAGAGTGTAATGTTTCTTATCATTACATCCAACATTTGTTAATGTTATCCAATTTTTTAATAAGAAAAGATAATGAGTGTTAATTAAATATACAATTGAGAAATTTTGAGATAAATTAATTTCTAAGATTTTATGAATTTTAATCATGAACTCAATGTTTAAAATGTTAAAAATTTAATGTTGATTTAGCCTTAACTCAATTGTCATGAAAATCTAAATTTAGATACTTAAAGCATATAATTTCCTCTTCTTTAAGGGTTTGAAATTATGGGTAAAAGTACCGTGGTATAAAAATTATTACAAAATAATAATTTTAAAATATAGTACTATTATAAAATTGACAATTTTGAGAAAAATTTTAAAATAAATATGAATGTCAACCATGGAGTCAAACTTTAAAAGACTTAAAACACCTTTAAAATGATAAAACTTAAATAAATTAAAATGAAAATAGTAATTTTATTATATTAAAAACTACATAAAATCACATATAAAAATTACTATTTCCCACTTCTTAACTACATTTTATAATTCAAAAATCAATGTAAATAATTAATTATTCACTTAAAATTTACTTTTATATTTTAAAATTTATTTTTTTTAAATATAAAATAAAAATTTGTTTAAAAAATAACTACTCTATAAGGTGATGTTTTATAACACCCCTTGCCCCGATCCGATCTAGTTGTTAGACCTACGAGAATGCTACTACTGTTACCGGAGCAAATCACATTTAAATTTTCAATAATCAATCATTCAATCATAAATGCATGCATGATACAACATATAATTAAAACTGAAAATCAACCAAGCTTATGAAAGTCTTTAAGTTAACTCGAGCATGATTAAGGGTCAAATTGCAAATCTTTCAAAGTATGAGCATTAGTATCGATACCCATGTCAGGTACTAATACTGTCATTGGCTTTGATATTTCAAAAATCAAGTTAAAATTCACAAGTATCAATATTAGGAATAAGGTATCGATACCCTTGTTAGATTGTATTAGTACCAAATTAAGTATTGATATCGTTTTGGCATTTTGCCATTTTCAAAATTTTAGACACAAGTCAACTTGTATCGATACTTGGATAAAGTACCGATTCTTGGACCTAAGTATCGATACTTTACATTGGTATCGATACCAAATTGGCATTCTGTCATTTTGAAATCTTGTTCATTTGGTAAAGTACCGATACTTCAACCTATAGTATCAATACTTTTCACTAGAAGGTCAATTATCACTTTTTAGTACCATTTTCATGCCAAACTAACTAAAAATCATATTGGTACTCAAAGGCACACAACCAAACTTGCACCAATTCCATGCATTCCTGTATCACCCCTAACTCATATCCGTCACCGAAATAGGGTTACAGAGCATTACGAGAGTTTACAAATCAAATGCAATTAATTTATATCATTTACTATTCCTATCAGAAAACAATTATATTCAAACATATTGTCCCATATATGGGCCCTCGAGGCCCAAATTATGAATTAGAAACAAGTAGGGACCAAACCGAAAACTTAGAGAGTTTTTCGCAAAATTTCAAAATTTATTCAAGGTACAGGGGACACACGCCTGTGTGGCCAGGCCGTGTGGGCATTTGAAATAGGGCCACAGCCGTGTCCCAGCCCATTTTCGTACCCGTGTAACTCTCTGACTTGGGTCACACGGCCAAGTCACACGCCCGTGTGTAGGTGCAGGGGTCACACGGCCAAGCCACACGCTTGTGTGCCAGGCCGTGTGAAAAATCCTGAGCATTCTATTTTAAAATTTTAAGATGCAGGGGACACACGACCAAGACACGCCCATGTGCTAGGTCGTGTGTCACACACGGTTGAGACACACGCCTGTGTCTTTGCCCGTGTGGACGAAAATAAGCCCTTTCCAAGGCCACATTTCTCACCCAATTTATCTTCCACCTGCACTAACACTTTAATACATTCTCAAGGCAATATAATACATCAAATCAAGCCAATACTAAGTATCATATATGACATATTAATACATAAGTCCAAGTCTTCATTTTTATCAAGTTAACCTCGTACATATAAAAACATCTTTGTACTAAATATGTCATTTCATCCATTCATCAATTTATCCATATGAATTACATCACTCATCCATTTCAAATGCATATCAACCATGTATAGACTCTTATATACTCTTCAAAACATATCTATCACAAGCCATTCCAATGACTAATTACAACCAAAATCACATACATGTCATTAATGGCCCAATTCAACCTATACATGCCATTATAATCAAAAATAATTTGCTAATTATACCGAAATGGGCCGAGGGATAGTGTGATGTTGCTCCGATCAGCTTCCAACCAAATTGAGCTTCCGAATTACTATAAAACAGAAAAAATAAAACAGAGTAAGCATTTAATGCTTAGTAAGTTCGTATAACATGGAATTTAACTTACCATTTAATCGCATTAAAGGTAAGCAAATAAAACATATTCCAAACAATATGGCCAAAAGCCTAACACATATCCTCAAAAATCATGTTAGTCATGTAAACACCAAAGAAATATGTATGAACTCATCAATAACAATTTCCATATACATATACTTATCACTTCAAGTGTCCATGAACATGTACATATCATATCTTTATATTTCAAGTTTTTATCATAGTAATTCATCTTCAATTCATATCACCTCACATCAGAACTTTAGCCGTCGAATCATTTAAAATATCGATGGATACAAGGGTAGTACATATGAAGTGTACAAATCTGAAATCCGTCAATTCATATTCGAGGGTGCTCATTTGAACACATAATCGGGAAGCCCTCTCTTAAGTCATATAACGGGGAACTCATGTGAGCCATGTAACGAGAAGCTTATTCGGGCTGTATAACAAGAAGCTCATAAGAGCCATAATCAGGAAGCTCATGTGAGCCAATAACGGGTAGCTTCGAAGAGCCATTAATAGGAAGCTTCAGATACCCATATATCGGGAAGTTCAAGCGAGCCATATCGGGAAGCTCCGGAAAGCTATTAATCAGGAAGCTCACAGAGAGCCTTTAATCGAGAAGCTCCGAAAGCCATATAACGATACGCTTATAAGAGTTGCGTTGTGTCCACAACACATGCAGAATCACATCTGATTGGAATACTCCGAAGAGCTATTAACGGGAAGCTCGCAAGAACCATATAATAGGAAGCTCGAGAGGGTTAATAACAGGACGCTCTTTCGAGTTGTGGTGTGTCCACAACATATGCAGGACCACAACCAATACGGGTACCTTGTATCCAATCGAATTTCATTTATTCAAACGAAACTTAACATTTATCGGGTATTATCAAATATGTAATCAATTTCATATATATATGGCATTTATACAATTCACATATATAACATTCAATTCGAACATATAAATATACATAATTTTGTTACACAAACTTACCTCAACAAGTGTTCGTATATTTGTAATCTACTAATCTGATACATTCTCTTTTCCTTGTTCTAACTTCGTATTTGGTCTATTCGGATCTATACGAGTAAATTTAACTAAATTTAATACAATTCATATTCAATTCAATTCAATTCACATCTTAGGAAAATTACCATTTTGCCCCTATACTTTTAATTAATGACAATTTCATCCCTAGGCTCGGAAAATAAAATTCATGCAATTTAATTCTTATTCCAAGCCTAGCCAATTTTTACATGTCACAATAGCAACCCATGTATTTCATAAAAATTATAATTTTTCCATAAATTTTACATGTTTCCAATTTAGTCCCAAGTCATGATTTCATCAAAATTTCCTTAACAAAAGTTGTTTATCTATCAACAACCTTTCATTTTCTACAATGAAACTTCATAATTCATACATATTCATCCATGGAAAAACTTTAATACTTTGATAACTTTACAAATTAATCCCCGAGATAGCTAGATTAAGCTATTACGGTTTCGGAAATATAAAAATTACTAAAAAGGGGACAAGAAAACATACCTATTTGAGCCAAATAAGTTTGCTCAAAACCCAAATTCTATGGCTAGGGTTTCCATCTTTTTATTTGGGAAAGATGATGAAATATGATGATATCTCTTATTTAATTAAAATATCATCTTTTATTATTTCATCTTTCCAATTTCATCATTTTCTTTATTTAATTTTTCATGGATGACTAAGTATACTTATCTATTAAATATTCTTAATGGTCTATTTGCCATATAAGGACCTCCAATTTTGAATTTCATAACTATTTGATACCTATAGCTACTAAAACTCAACATTTTCATTTTATGCAATTTGGTCCTTTATCAAATTAGACATGTAATCGATAAAATTTTTCATAATGAAATTTTTATACGATATTCCTATCATAATGCATACCATAAAATAAATTTAGAATAATTTTTCTTACGGACTTGGATTTGTGGTCTCGAAACCACTGTTCTGATTTCACTGAAAACGGGTTGTTACAATTCCAACCATTCATTAACCATTAGTAAAGTTCAACAACTCAATAGGCATCGTTTAAGTACTTGAACATAGCATTTCTAACTTGCAAATTTGCAAACCCTTCAAACATAGATTACCATTCACATTTAACATTCAAACTCAACCAATTCACATTCAAAATTTACCATTCATATGCTTCAATCTTTACTTGACACATTGCCATTATGCACAATTATGTCCACAACATATAACCATCAAAATGCAAGTCACCAACATCCAAGTAAACACATATACATAACCAAGGCCTATATACATGTCACATAACTAGGTTCAAAAAGTTTAAAGTCTATTGAGATGGAAGCTAGTTAGTGTGCACTCTGAGGTGATTCGATCGACATGTTCCGCAAAATAACCACTATAAAAGACATAAAACAAAATAGAGTAAGCATTAAAAATAATTAGTAAGTTCATAGGTTTTAAAACAATAAAACTCACATCCATTCACAATTAACGTAACAAAATAGCTAACTACACAACTCTCTTGTCATCACATTTCACAACTGTAAGGTGAGTTCATCACATATGAGTCTTATAGCATTTCAATTGGTACGACACTATAACACCCCAACCCGTATCTATCATTAGAATAGAGTTACAGAGCATTACCAGAGTTTATAAATGAAACAAACAGAAAATGCAAACATTTTCTATTATATAGCATTCATGTCAAAAACCAATCAAAATCATACATATTGTTCCTTATACGAGCCCTCGAGGCCCAAAATACACATTAGAAACAAATCGAGACTAAATCAGAAACTCAAAAAAAATTTCAGAAACATTTAACATTTTTAACACTACAGGGGTCACATGCTGTGTGACCAGGCCGTGTGACTCACACGGTCTAGACACACGCCTGTGTCTAAGGCCGTGTGACTCACGCCGTCTAGAGACACGCCTGTGTCTAAAGCCGTGTAACTCACTGACTTGCATTCTTTTAAAAGATGCAGGGGACACACGACCGTGTCACCTGGCCGTGTGTCACACACGGCTGAGACACATGCTCGTGTCTCTGCCCGTGTAGACGAAAATAGGCTATTTTATAAGCCATTTTTCTCACCCAACAAGGCATGCACCTTCAGTTAACATTATGCATATAAACAAATTATATTTTGGCATCCAAAACAAGTAAAATCAATCCCTAAACATGTAGTATATTCACATACAACCAATATACGCTTAGACATCTTAAATGACAATTACAAATATGTTTAACCATAAAATCCATGTAACCAAGTAATCCACCAACTTTTATGTCTAATTGCATTACAACATGTAAATCATTTACTAAAACTTGCCATTTGGTACCAATTGTACTACTTATTCAATAGCATCAAATATATATACACTTACTATAGTATAATACCAAATCACACAAACTTATAAAACATACCTCATATGCATTTTCAACTACTGTTTTACCTTTCATCATTCAACCACAAATCATTCCACACATCAACATTTTAAGGTAAATTATGCACATATCAAAATACCAAAACATAAGCCAAATGAGTGGCTAAACTCAACAAAACACATATAGGCCAACATTTAGCCAAAAATAACCTATACCTGCATTATAACCAGAATTAAAACATTCAAAAGTACTGATAGAATTGATGGATAGTGTGATATAACTCTGACAAGCTTCCAACCCAATCGAGCTTCTGATAATCTAAAAAGTAAAGAAAAACAAATACGTAAGCAATGAATGCTTAGTAAGCTCGTATAAACTTTAATCATATTAATTCATTTCAAATATGAAATTTATACATATCAAGAATAATCCAATATTGATACCACAATACTCATGAAGTTATATTCAACAACTCACAAGGTGAATAAATCCACAACATCACTTATACATATTATTCCTAGCATAGTAGGATTTTAAACAACTTTAAATCTTCCAAATTTCTTTATTTTCATTTGCATTTCTTTACTTTCCACACTCATTCCATATGCATAACGCACCATTCATAAGCATATCATTCAACCATAGCCACAAGTTAGGGCATTTAAATATAGCCTTTTTCGAATTAACCACATGATAAGTCATTTCATAAGAAATTGCATAATTTAAACCTTACCACTTTTTCATGAGCACTAGCATATTTTCATTTGAGTACTTACCCTTTCAATGCATCATATAAATAAACATATTACCATTTAACCAATAGCTTGGCATTTTCCTAAGCATCAAACAACAACACTTGTTAGCATACTTGCACATATTTAATATAAATTCAACATTGATAAAGTTATTTTCTTGACATGTCACACTTGAGTTTATTACTCGTCTCAACTTACATAATTTCCTTGTATCATCATATCAAAATATTCATATATCCACATATCGTGATACATATTATTCTTTTACCGTTTCTTCGTAAACATATATAATTAAGTTTTCATATACATATTCTTTCCACATCACGTGTCCATATAACATGTACAAATCATATCCATGTATTTCAAATATACACAGCAAGTACACACGAAGTGTACAAATCAGTAATTAATCAATTCATATACATGTATACTCATATGAGCATGTATACATAATTTTCTTGTATCGTCATATCAAAATATTCATATATGTACATATCGTGATACATATTATTCTTTTACCGTTTCTTCATAAACATATATCATTAAATTTTCATATACATATTCTTTCCACATCACGTGTCCATATAACATGTACAAATCATATCCATGTATTTCAAATATACACAAGCAGTACACACGAAGTGTACAAATCTGTAATTCGTCAATTCATATACATGTATACTCATATGAACATGTAATCGAAAAGCTCTTTCGAGCCATATAATGGGAAGCTCATGAAAGTCATATAATAGGAAGCTCATGCGAGCCGTAATCAGAAAGCTCATGCGAGCCAATATTGGGAAGCTCCGAAGAGCCATTAATAGGAAAGCTCATGAGAGCCAATTATCGAGAAACTCCAGAGAGCCAATTACCGGGAAGCTCATACGAGCCATAAACGGGAAGTTCAAAAAAGTCATTAAATCGAGAAGCTCATGAGAGCTAAATAATGGGAACCTTATAAGAGCCAAGTATCGGGAAGCTCGTGAGAGCCAAATATTGAGACGCTTATAAGAGTTGTAGTGTGTCCGCAACACATGTAGAGCCACAACCAATCGAGAATCCTTAATGACAATGTCATTTGTATCCAATGAATTTCTTAGGTTCAAACGGGACTTAGTACTTGTCGGATATGTGAACGATATTTATGCATGGCAAATATACATTTCACAAACATGATATTCAATTTAAACATATAAATATACAATTTAGTTACATGCACTTACCTGGCTAAATTGTAAAAATACCAAAGTTCAAGGGCGTTATGGTAATTTTCCATTTTCCTCGACCCGATCTTGATCTAAATTAATAATTTCATTCAATATATTAATTTAGATAATAAAAAAATTCATTTCATGCAATTTGGTCATTTTTTACATTTTTATAAAATTGCCCCTAAAATTTTACTTTTATTCAATTTAGTCCCTGAACCCAAAACATGCAAATTAGCCATTTTAATACAAATCCAAACTAGCCGAATACTCATGGAATTTAATACAGCCCATTTTTGCAACAATTTCACAAAAAATTCTTGTATTTTTACTAATTTAACAAATTAATCCTTAATCTAAAAATTCATCAAAATCAGTTAACAAAATACTTTTAATTAACAAACATATCTCAGACTCATCATTTAACATCAAAAATCATATATATTCATCAATGGAAACATCCAAAATCTTTAACAAAATCAAAAACAAAGGTAAGGTTTAATTAGCCCTAATTGTAACAATCTCAAAAACATAAAAATTATAAGAAACGGGTAAGAATTGAACTCACATGAAGCAAAAATTGAAAACCTAGCTTAAGCTCTCTCCCATTTTTGGTTTGAACCGAAACTTGGAGAAGAAAATGTCTAGAAAGCTTTAAATTAAATTTGTTTCATTTTAATTTCCATTTAATTACAATTTTGCCATTGTTTCTTTTTATTTATTATTTTCCTTCCTTATGTGGCCTCACTTTTAGATTTAGGTTTATTTATTTCTTATGTCCTCCCTCATTTATTAATCAAGCCATTTAATCACTTAGTTTTTATAATTAGCAAGTTTTGCATCTTTTTCAATTTAGTCATTTTTAATTAATTTACCATCGAAACGTTAAAATTTTTCAATGAAACTTTAATACCACCTTATTGACACTCCGTAAATATTTATAAAAATATTTACGGCTCATTTTATAGAAACGAGATCCCGATACCTCATTTTCTAAAACCACTTGACCTAGGGTTTTATCACTCGAACCTAATAATTCATTATAAGACATAAATTACCAATTCAGAAATATTTTTAAAACCATATTTAACTCGTAAATATTTAATAATAAAATTTATGAGCTTAGTCACCGGATTTGGTGGTCTCGAACCACTGTTTCCGACACCACTGAAAGTCGGGCTATTACAGACACAATCTCATTTAATGTTATTCTATTAAGATCATCGAACAAATATATCATTTACATCATTCCAGTCTTATATTTCCATTTCTATCACAATACACACTAACATTCATTCATTTACCTTTTTGTCGTAACCGATTAACCCGATGAAATATAATAAACAGATATGGATATGCGGGTAACCACCAAAACACACCAAATTGCTTGTCCGAGCGATAATTCCAATACACACCTGAGCACCGAAGTGCTAAGCCTATAGGCATCATATGTCATAAGACATTACATCCCTCCAAAACACACCAGGGTCTCCATAGAGACAATCAATAATAGTGGTCTCTGTAGAGACAAAACTCGGTAATCTGTAACAAATGTTGAATTCCAGTTTAAACAGTGAATTCTCCATACATCAATATCATCTCAAACAATATCCTATACAGCACACAATAACCCTATTTGTATGCCAATTCTATCCTATCCTTTCTTATGTTCATTCGAGCACATGTAATACATTAGTTCATTTCTTTACAATTCAGTCCATTTCTCACATTTTTGTACTATTTTGCATACAATTCAAAACACATTCAAAGTATACAAATTCATAATTCAAATACATACATTACATTTACATATAAAACTATACCATATGAACTTACCAAACCAAAACAACGATAAGTGCAATGTTGGAGAATAATCCGCAATTTCTCTTTTTCCTCGATTATTTATTGGTTGATTCAAATCTTGATCTATACGGTAATTCATTTCAATTCATTAGTTTCAATTACCTTATAACATCTTATGCCATGCATATGACAATTTAATTTCACTCCTCATAAATTCCCTAATTTTTTGTATTTTATTCAATTTAGTCCCTAAAATCAAAACGATCATATCTTTCACATTTAAGCCTCATTTTCCATTTGATTTCAAACACATCCTTCTACAGCCCTCCAATATCTATAATTACAGAAATTTAATATAAATTTCGAATTATTTACATTTTATTCCCTATGTTCAAAACTAGCAATTTTCACTTTACAAATTAGTCCCTTTTCATATCTAAGCACAAAAATCTATCAATTTAACACCAAAAGATTCAAGATTTAACAATAGAAACTTTTATAAAATTTGAAAGCTTTGCAAAATAGTACCTGGGCTAGCTAAATCAAACTTTAGGGATCTCAAAAATATAAAATTTACAAAAAGCAAACTTGAATTAGCTTACCATGCAAAGGCCGAATGCTTGGAGCTTCAAAAATGTTTTTTTTTTTTATTTTGTATTTTCAATGGAAGATGGAGAAACAAAGATGATAATAGCTTTTCTTTTATTAATTTTAACATATAATATAATTTAATCACAAATTTTAACACATATTCACTCAAAACAAAGCACCAACCGTCCACTATAATAAAATATGGTGTAATTTTCACTTAAAATCCATAAATAATTATTATTTATACTTTTTAAATTAATAAAATCAATAGAAATTATCTTTTATGGTTTTTAGGATTTAGTCTTTGTACCTTAATTACTAATTATTTAATACAATTACTGAGTCAAAAATTAATATAACATTATAATATACTCATAAATATTAATTAATAATATTTACGGACTCGATCATCAGAGAACAGGATTCCAAAATCACCATTTTCGACACCACTAAAAAACGGGTTGTTACATGTTTGGTACATTCCCATGATAAAATTTAAATAGAATGTAATTCTTGGGAATGTGATTACTAAGAATGTAATTATCAAGAACATAACATTATAATGTTTCATATATTGGGAATGTATTAATTAAAATCTCTAGAAATTACATCGATGTGTTTGGTTCATTAAGCATGTTACTACGTTAAATTTTGAAATTGTCCTTATCAAATAAACTACAAATTTGATTAATTTTAATATCAAATAAACTACAAATTTGATTAATTTTAACATTTTTAGTGATATTTGTTATTAACAATATTTAGTTCAATACTAGTAAACAAGTAATTTAATATTTTATTTTATTAATATTATTTATTTTAAATGGAAAAAATTTTAATATATGAAAAATTACTTGATATATTATCAGTGGAGTTTTTAGACTCCGCAAGTAAGATCAGGGGTTGAAAAGTGTCATATTAAGACCAGGGGTTGACAATGGTCTAATAAAATATTTTAAAAAATATTTTTAAAAGAAAGAGGCACATGTCAATTTTTGAAGACTGCTTGTAAAATAAATAAAAAACATTATCAACTACCTTAATATATTATATTGGAAATAAAGTTTTAATATTTCATATGTATTAAACAAGTATAAATTTTAAAATTTAAAATTTAAATCATATAAAATTAAAAATATATATTATTATGATCTTAGGTGAAAAATAGTGCATACAAATAATGAAAATAAATAAAATAATTATTTTATCGCAAATATAAATTTAAAATTTCCAAATTTCATGAAAAGTTATTTTTCCATTAATATTCAAAGGAATCGTATTCCTATAATTGAAGGAAAACAATTCCAAGAGGAAGTTACATTTATAGAAAAGTTACGAATTTTAATGTACAAAATGCGAAAAAAGCACTCTCCCATAGTTAAATTTTCAGACATATGTGTCATACCTAATGCGCTCTACTTATTTTTATCAATAGTTATGTACTTTTAATTACTTACCAATATTTATTATTTAGAAATTATGGATTTAGTCTCTACATTTTAATTTGATCAAGTTTAGTCTCTGTACTTTTTGAATTGGTCAATTTTACTCAGATTATTTTTAAAATTTAAAATTTTAGTCTTGAACTAAACCGTAGCAATTAAATTTATTTGGTTCAATTCAATTACTAGTCATGTATTATGTGTACAACTGTAAATTTGATCTATATTCACCAATTGGATCATTTTAAGTTCCTATACTTTTTCACATTTGAAATTCCAATCTCGAAACAAGTGACGATTAATAATCTATTAATTAAATTTTTAGTGAGTAAATGTGGAAATAATAAGTGATATAGCATTACATGTATGGTAATATGTTTAGGACTAATAGAACTTCACATAATGAATTTAATGGTTATCATTTAGGCAAAACTAAAATTCGAAAATTTGAAAAGCACGAGGACTAAAATGACCAAATTAAAATATAAGGATTAAATTGATAAGATGGGCAAAGTGTAGGGACAAACATCAAATTCTAACCATTACATTTGAGACAGCATGGATGAAGCCAACTAGGCTAGCAAAGCAAACGAGCTTTATCTTCTCGACTTCTTCACAGACAGCGCAGGTCACATGAATATCTTCAAATTTATACAATTTAAAATATATACAGATATATGATATTATTAGGGTTTATTTTTTAATAAATTTAAAAAAAATTAAGTCTTTAATATAATTATAGTGTTTGATAGTAATATATTTTAATTTTTAAAAAAATTACTTATCTCATAATTTTAATCTTACTAATATAATATTTTATATTATTTTCAATAGTTTTGATAAAATTAAATATAATAATTTGAATATTTTATTTTTTAATGAAAGTAAAATGATAACTTGTTTTGAATATAATTTTTAAAAATAAAATCAATTCAATGTTTTTGATAAATGAAAATTTATTATGATTATAAACATATATAAAAAATTAAATATTTTAAAAATTCAAAATACTCTAAGTCGAATTAAAATTATGTTAAAAGAAAAACAGACAAAACTATATATGTGCAATATTAAATCTTGGGTAGATATACCTATTAAGCATCAACCAAGATCATTTAATGTACCAAAAAAGAAAATCAACCAGGTTGGTCCAACCCTATATCTTAGTTTTAAATTTAAATCAAACTTACACAAAATCCTTTCCCTTTGAATTTTTTTTTTTTTATGTTTTCTAAAATATTTACAATTATGTTTTTTGGTTGAATTATGAGAAGAGGACAAAACCGTAATAATAGCACGATTAGTGTGACTCAAATTTAAACCACATCTGGGGTGGTGAACACTCTAACGATCAAACCAATACGGGATTTATATTTATACCTAAGTTATTCAGTTAAGGTTGGAATAGGAGTATATTTCGGAAATTTTCAAATTACTAAATATATTCAATATCAAGTTTTTGATACCTGGATTTATATATTAAAATTGATCAGCATTGGCGGCGTCACCGCCGTCTATATTTCTTTTTTCTTGGGCAACTTCTAATGTTTTTTTCTTACGACAAATAGCAGCCGTTTGCATGTCTTAATCTATTCAGGCTTCTTTCCTATGTAAGTTATTTACCTATTTGTATCGTATCTATAATATTTGATTATTATATCTACGTGAGCGAAGTCTACACCTATATAAACCAGCTTTGGTAAACCATTGGTTTCCTCATATTTTCGTGGAAATCAAAATACAGTCTATTTTGTTGAAGATAAATATGGAATTCATAGAGGTTGCCCTCACTGATTCTTCAAAGAAGATGTTGATGTTCTTGATTGTTCAAGCACTAGTATATCTCATCTTGTCTAAATCATCCCACATTTTCTCCGACAACAAGATGATGACATCTTCGTTAAGCTTCAAAGCTGTTCGGTCGTTATGTTTTTGCCGGATTCTAGCTTCCATGTCGGACTTTCCCCAAGTTTTCGAGCAGCCGTCGCCATCGTCCAAGAGTTCAAGATCAGCAGTTGAAGAATACCCTGAAGAATATAAAACTTACTAAATTCTAACGTTATGATTGTTGATTCTTTGGATACTGTTGACTCGTAGTTTGAAAGCAATTCGTAATTCTTTGTTCTGATTTTGAAGATTTAATGCAACAATTACTTCTATTCTCTACTAGAAATGATTTAATTGTGTATAACTATATTGTTTTTTTTCTTTTCATTCAAGTTTTGATGCGTGTAAATTCTTCTAATGAAAATTTTCATTTTGATCACTTAACTAAAAAAATTAATATTTTTCACTGAATTATATATTTAAAATTTTTTATTTAAGTTACAGGATTTTTAAGTTTCTTTAAAAAAAGTTCCGCCAATGAGCTCCAAGTAACGATTCGACAACTGGTACAGTAGATCAATACTCGTCGACAAGTAGAAGAACATATTTTAGATCTAAGTTGATCTGAAGGTCAATGTCGAAGATGGAGAAAATATTTGTTTGAAGTTTGGTTTGTAGATTCGTGACGTCTAAAGCTGTTTCACGAAAAAAATATTAAACAATAGAAGAGAATGGGAAAGAGAGCTTTAATTGGTGCAAAAACTACGAACAGAGAAAGTCACATAACATTGCTTTTAATAGCTAAGTGACTTACATGGAAACTTTGAATAGTTCAGTGACCAAATTGTAACTTTTTAAATTAAGTGACTAAAACGAAAACTTACCCATAATTTAGTGACTAATGGTGTAATTTACCCTATTTTTCTTAAGTTTTTTTCTAAATATTTAAAGAGTTGTACCTATACTAAAGAAATAGGGCAGAAAACAATCCTAAAAGTACTCTCGCATTTTTTATTGATGCATTTGTTATTTATATAGCTAAGTAAATAACCAACTGAATACTCTTACATATTAGGAGACTTATTCAATCAATAACAAGCTATCTTAAAATTACAAGAAATAAAAACAGTATTACAACAAATAAAAAGAACAATCCAGTAGACGCAACTAAAGAGAGACATGATCATAGAGTAGAGTCTAATAAACATTTGTTAAAAGATGCCAAATATGAGCATTTGAGAAAAAAATCGAGAGTTTGATAAAATATAAAGATGTTTACCTTGTTTTAAGTCTGGGCCTTATACCTAGGTTTGAATTCTACCATATGTAATTACTATATATGGATCTTCAATTTCATCATGTGTGAGTTTTAGTTCAAAGTATTTCAATTTTTATGTTTCTACTTTGTATTGGTTTGAATTTTATAATTGCTCGAACGTTGTTTGATTGTACTATTGTAAGGGTCCAATTCTGTCTGGGCCCATACCAAAACAAACCAAACCATAAAAAAAGCTCATCAGTCCCGAGACCAATTACAAATGACCCAAATAATAAAAAACTCTAATGGCCCAACAAGCCCAAAACCTAAACTATTTTCAGAAAAAAAAAAACAAGAACAAAAGCCCTAACCGTCGCTCCTAGCCTCTGCCACCCCTGCAAAGAAAAAGCAACATGCAATAACAAGTACGAAATAGTAGAAAAATTGATAAAAAAATGTGTAAAAATCGGCTATAAAGCCATGGTAAACCGATTGTAAAAGGGGGATTTTTGGGAATACAAAAAAAAGCACAGAGAATCGAACATTCAAGTATCAATCAAAAACAGAATAGCATTTTTTAAATGTGGTTTTTTTGTTATTTTTTTCGGATAGATTCATTTTTTTAAATAGAATATAAAAAAACAACATAAGAGAGGTTTAGAAAGCAAACCTTCGCGCTCCGTCGCTGAGAACGGCTGAGGTGGTCACTTCCGATGAAAAGTGACCGGAAGCCGAGAGGTTGACTTTACTTTCGAGTCGTTTTCGTGAGGATTTCGGGAATTTTAGGCCCGGATTCGGTTTTAGGAGGGTCGAAATAGTGAAAGGGGGTTCTTTGTTATTTTCCGGCCACCGCGTACGGTGGCGCCGTCGCCGGTGACCAGTGGCCGACGCGACGGCCGATGGCCGGACCCTAGGCCGATGCCCGGAAAGGGAGAGAAGGGTTCAGAGGATTTTCTTTGATTTTTTTTAAGGAGGTTGAAAATGATTTTTTTGTAAAAAAATTTTGACTTATATAGGCACATGAAATGGCGCCGTTTTGGGTCAGTGTACATATACGTCAAAATGGCGTCGTTTTGACCTGGACCGGACCAACCAGACCCAAACCGCCTAGGATCTGCGTGTTTTTTGGACAAATGGGTTATTTGCGTCGTTAGTCCTTTCACTTTTGAGATTGGTTATGATTAGATCCTATCATATTTTCTTTATTTTCAATTTTTCCACAAACTTTCATTTTTCTCTCAATTTGGTCCTTAGACCGTTTTAAAAGGGAAAACATTTGAAACAGTGTCGTTTTGGAACATGGAATAATTTCTCATTTAGTCCCTCCTTCTTGGCGCGCGTTTTACTTTAGTCATTTATCACCCGTTTTTTTATATTTTATTTTAAAATCTATCCTCTAAATCCTATTAATTTTTTTATTGTCCCTTTATTATTATTATTATTATTATTATTATTATTATTATTATTATTATCATTATTACTATTATTATATTTATCATTTTCTTAAATAGTTTTATTTAATATTTCTTTATTCTTTTTATTTATTTGCTTATTTTCAATTTTTAGTTTTTATTTGTTTATTTACTTTTTATATAATTAGTTTGTTTTATTTTTATTTCTTTAATTATTTATCTTATTTTTTATTTTTATTTTTATTTTTATTTTATTTTCTCTTATTATTGTCGTTTATATTATCGCATTCATTATTGTTTTGTTATGCATATTAGCACCGTGATTTATTTTTACATTTTACTATAAAATCGTGTTACATTAATCATTATCCAATACATAATTTTTTTAAATAAGCGATATGTCTTATTTTGAGATTCGAAAGGTCGTTCCCTAACTTAAGGGGTTTCAATTTTCTCGAATATTCGAATACACGAAATCTTTTTAAACATAAGTTTTTAATAATCTCGGGAATTAATAAAAGATTGTGTTCTAACTTAGGGGACATGATTTCTTTTCTAAAATCGAGATAATCGAATATCTTCCAAATAAGTAAAATTTTCGGCATTCATTCTCGTATCGGGGCTTAAGACATTGTGTCCTAACTTACGGGACGTAATTCTCTTTCTCGATTAACGCAAAATATGCTCCTTTCTCAAAATTTTTTAACAAACGATCGTATTTTAAATCTCTTCAAAGTTTTCAATTCTCGACACTAAGACACTAATTAATCAACTAGGTACCAATTTTGGGCGTTACGAGGGTGCTAATCCTTCCTCGTACGTAACCGACTCCAAAACCCGTTTTTCAGAATTTTGCAAACCAAAAGCGTTGTTTTAATAAATCCAAACTGTTTATTAAACAACCGTTTTATGAGGTGACCCGATCACACCTCATCAAAAAAGATTGGTGGACTCCCATATTCATTTTCGTTTTTCAAAATCCAAGTCGACCCTTTTGTTAAAAAAAAGTGGTTTCGACAGCTTGGCGACTCCGCTGGAGATCTAAAAATAAGAGAGTCAAGCCACGTGTTGATTACTTTTTGCCTTTTTGTCAAAAATTAAAAACTTGATTTAAATATATGATCCTTTCGTTGCATTTCATCCGTCTTTATTACGATATTAATCATTGTGGTTTATAATTGTTGTGTTGGTTTATGTTTTGGTATCTTTCTGCACATTGCATCGCATTACTGCTCGATTATACCCTTTTAAGTGAGAGTCAGAAAGTACTCCTTCGTGAGGTTTTCACCTCCGCATGGGATAGTGAATCGCTTTCGGGATACATCCGTACCTATGTCTTCGTGAGATTTTCATCTCCGCATAGCCATAGGAAAATGTATTCCCTTGAACTAAACTCGATCCATATGAGCCTATAATGAGTGAGGATCGATGAATCTGTTGGTTTAGGTACCTTTACTTTAGAACCGAACTCATATAATGAGCCCTAAGAGCCTACGAGTCTACCCTAGGTAGAACCGCACCAAACCCCTAGTGGTCATCCAAATAGGTGCTCTTTTTTGTTATTTATGTTTTTGTACTAACGTGTTTTCTTTTTTTTTTGTTATGATTGCATTAAATTTTCATCATAGAATAAAGGTGTTGATTCACGTTCAGTTACTAAATAGAGATCTTGTCATGGAAATTGGATTTCTTGATAAAGTGGATGACAATGTGGTCGTCCGAATATGGTCCGAGAAAATGTAACGAGGGAAGGGTGATAGTCTGATGAATGAATATACGACTTTGCTACGTTGCCCGTGGATTCAAGTTGACATAGATTATTCGAAAGCCGTCAACGTCTCAACTTTCTTAAAAAATCTAACGAGCCTCACGAGGATGAGTGAACAATGGGTCGCGACTTAGATCAAGCATAAAGGAGATAGATAAGGTACCCCTTTGAAGAGTTCGTGAGATTCGATCTTAACATACGAATATCGATGCCTTCACTTTGAGTATTAGGGCAAGGCCATATATGTAGATATCCGTTTTATGTAAAGAGATTTGTTTTCTAGTAAAGTTGTTCTATTAGAATTGAATCAGGATCAACACCTATTTTCTCTTTTTTGCATTCATTTTATTCATTGCATTCATGTATTAACATTGCATTGTATCATATGCATTAAGTCTCACAAAAGACCCTAAAATCTTGACAGTTATCTTGGAATATCGATACACGAGGAAAAACTAAAGAAATGGACCAAAGGTTGGAGAGATTAGAGCAAATGCAAATACAGGTGCAAGAGCAATTGACCAAAATTCAACAAGATATGAGGGATTAGATGCTAGAATTCCAAAGAAATGTGATGAGCCAGTTAACCCAGTTACTGCCTGGAGGGTTAGAAAAAGGAAAGAGCCCTATGGTCAACTCTGGGGACGATAACGAGGACCTTGCTTATCCTCCAGGATTTACCCTAACAAACACCCAAGTACAACAAAACACGTGTCCACAAAGGGTTTCTGTTAACATCAAACCCCAATACTAGACCAGTACCTCGACACCGACGAACTTTTCGACAGGTTCAGGTTTTAACCCGAGGGATAATTTAACCAATCCCGTTCTTCTTGATTTGGATGATCTAGCGGAAACAAAACAGGTGAGAGTGGAGCTTCCAAAACAATTTAAAGATCGGTACAAACGGAAAAGGCGAGAGTGAAGCTCCCAAATCAATACTTTAAAGGCTCCAAGGAAAAGAGAAAATGACGTGAATAATGTAACCACGTGTAACAAGAGTTATTCGAAGCCAATCACTGTGAGCCAAATGAGAACGATAACCACTGGTCATCAGGGCCTACCAAGACAAGAGTCTAATGCTAGGCAAAAAACGGAGAAGCCCCAGTTTATGCCTATTCCAATGACATACAGGGAGTTGTACCAAAGTTTATTTGATGCACATGTTGTTTCCCCTTTCTACCTAAAACCTATGCAGCCCTTATACCCCAAATAGTACGACGCAAACACCTAATGCAAGTACCACGCGAGAATCACAGGACACTTGATTGAGAACTGCACCGCTTTCAAAAAGATAATTGAAAGACTTATCAAAATGGGTATTGTGAAATTCGATGATCCATCTAGTGCAGAAAATCCATTACCTAACCATTCTGACAAAAAGGTAAACACAATAATCGAAAGTGCAGGGAGGAGAATTAAGACAAATGTTGCAGAAGTAAAAACCCCACTAAAATGGGTTTTGAAACAAATGATAGACATGTGATTAATCATTCAGAATTCAGATAAGAGACCAAAAGGGATGAAGAGCTACTGTGAGTTCCACGCTGAAAAAGGTCATGAAATTCAGGAGTGTGCTGAATTCAAAACTTTGGTGCAGAGCCTAATGGATAATAAAGAGTTGGAATTCCTTGAAGAAGTCAAAGGCCTGAAAGGAATGTTGGGGAATTTGAACGTTAACGTCGTATCCGAAGAGGGAGCCGGGCAAGATAATTTATCAGGCATTTGCCCTTACATATCTAAGAGTGTTTTGAACAATGGGACTGTGGAAGGGATCCCTATATTTTTTAAAGCTAATTCAGATTAATGTCCAAAACACGCTTATTGCTCTAAGCCTAGAGGCAATAAGAATCCTTTTGTGAGATAAACTTATGTCTAACATCTTTATTTTAATAAAATGCATCTTTGTTTCTCACTTTGAGCAAATATTCTTTTATTATTTCCATTTCATTCATAATCATACTATACAGATAAATATTCTTAGATTCTTTAGTTATTTGGATCTTTCTTCGTCCCTATAATAAGTCTCCAGATATCAATGATATGAGCGACACTGCTATTGACTCAGAACCTCATTTTGAGCAAGATATGTGTCTAGAGGAACCACAAGACTTCAAAAATGACCGAGACTGTAGCTTATCTCCTGTTTTGTTAAGAATGGTAGAACAAGATGAGAAATAGACCCTACCTTACAAAGAATCAATGGAAGTCATGACCTTTCTCTATGTGGGGCACGGATGTCATTGGGCCGATCTCACCAAAAGTTTAGCAGTCATCGATTCGTCTTTGTGGTCATTGATTACTTCACTAAGTGGGTGAAAGTTGCTTCATATGCCAATGTCACAAAGTCGACAGTTAACAAGTTTTTTAAAAAAATCATATGTCGGTATAGAATGCCAGAAAGGATCATATCAGACAATGCTTTAAATTTGAACAACCGCACGATATCAAAAGTTTGCAGTCTATTCAAGATTAACACCATATCACCCCAAAGTAAGTGGTGCAGTGGAGGCAAAAAAACTCTACCGGGGCAACGCCTTTCTCTTTGGCTTATCGCAGTTTTACCCATTGAAGTCAAGATTCTTTCTCTCTGAGTTTTTTTTGGATCCAATCCCGATTGAAGAGAAAGGTTTAAAGTTATTCGTCATGGTCAAATGTACCAAAAACAAATTATGCGAGCTCACCAAAAAAAAGGTTTGCCCTAGAGAATTGTATGAGGGGGACCTGGTATCGAAGAAGATCCTTTCCATACAAATAGACTTCAGAAGAAAATGGATGCCAAATTGGGAAGGACTTTATGTGGAAGGCCTTATCTGGAAAAACATCAATATTGACCAAGATAGATGGCAAGAACCTGCTTAACCCTGTGAATTCTGATTCAAGCAAGAAATACTTCACTTTAAAAAAATAATAAATGAAAATAAAAAAAGAAAAAAAGAAAAAGAAAAATGAGAAGCCAATGTGAAAACATGCAAAATGGCACCTTGAGATCAAAGGGGTTTTGAGTTGAAAACCCAGGAATGGGCAGTTCAAATTTTTGATTACAGGTAGGGCATGTGGTAGTATTGTCCTCTCCGAATTAACAAGAAGAAGGGATGCTACATCTTGGGGCTTCAACAAAGTCTTCTAGGATTTCTAAACACGTATCAAGTTCAAAGGGTCCTCGAGAAGTTTTGTACAGAGAAGCTCATGCTACGATATTTGAGGCACCTATTTTTATCTTATTCATTTTGTATCTTAGCAAAATTTGTTGTCTTGATTAATTTATTCATTTCGAGCTTTACTCTCAATAAAATTTCATCCTATCCATTGTGATAATCTTTTTCAAGCATTTTTCATTGAAATAACGATTAATGGACTGATAATATTCAAGCAAAAGGAGTTATGCATATTACTCTGAAAGATTCTAAATAGTACGAGGACCTGAATTAGGACTATTATTTAGAACTAACCAAACCTAAGGGTTGGAAACATTTGAGAAAGAATAGTCTAAATGGTGACTATTTCTTTGGATTTTTTTGTTAAAGATACCAGTTGGACAAGAAGGCATGGTAACACATCAGTGATAGTACATTTATGAACAACGAGTAATGACAACCTAAACATTAAAAATGGATCATTCTCTAAAAATGACAATATGCATTCATGCAAATATCATTCATACACATCTAGTTAGGAGCATTTGATTCATTCTGATCATGACATCCTAATTACTAGGCATAAATAGGTCCATAAAATGGATTCTACAGGTCATTTCCCCAGAGAATAGATCAGTGAAACCATAAATCTTATATCCCTGAAGTTGCAGTGGGATGGATTGAAGTCATTATGACAGATCTTATCTTCTTGAAGTTGTAGTGGAGCAGATTGAAGCCACTAGCCTTATCTCCCTGAAGTTGCGCGGAGCAGACTGAAGACATCAAATCTTATTTCTCTGGCATTGCAGTGAAACAGATTAAAGCTACAAATTATGTCAAATCTTATCTTCCTGAAGTTGCAGTGGAGCAGATTGAAGCCACCAACCTTATCTCTCTGAAGTTGCAGCGGAGCAGACTGAAGACAGCGAATCTTATTTCCCTGGCGTTGCAGTGGAACAAATTAAAGCTAAATATTATGACGGATCTTATCTTCTTAAAGTTGCAGTGGAGCAGATTAAAGCTACAAGTTATTGCGAATCTTATCTTCCTGAAGTTGCAGTGGAGTAGATTAAAGCCACCAGCATTATCTCCCTGAAGTTACAGCGGAGCAGACTGAAGACAGCCAATCTTATTTCCCTGGCGTTGCAGTGGAACAGATTAAAGCTACAAATTATGGCGGATCTTATCTTCTTGAAGTTACGATGGAGCAGATTAAAGCCACCAGCATTATCTCCCTGAAGTTGCAGCGGAGCAGACTGAAAACATCGAATCTTATTTCCCTAACGTTGCAGTGGAACAAATTAAATCTACAAATTATGGCGGATTTTATCTTTCTGAAGTTGCAGTAGAGCAGATTAAAGCCACCAGCATTATCTCCCTGAAGTTGCAGCGGAGCAGACTGAAGACAGCGAATCTTATTTCTCTGACGTTGCAATGAAGCAGACTAGAACCACAAATCTCATCCTCCTGAAGTTGCGGCAGAGTAGATTGAGGGTACAAATCGTATTTCTTTGAAGTTGTAGCGGAGCAGACTGAAGATAGCAAATCTTATTTCCTTGGTGTTGCAGTGGAGCAGATTAAAACAAAAAATCTCGTCCCCCTGAAGTTGCGGCAGAGTAGGTTGAGGGTACAAATCGTATCTATCTGAAGTTGTAGTGGAGTGGATCGAAACAACAAGACGTAGTGGACTGGATCGAAGCAACAAGACGCAATGGACTGGAATGATGCTACCTGGAGAAGAGAAGCACCCAAAGAAGTCGAGATTTGGTGAGACCGGACAAAATTGGTCCATCTTAAAAGTCTTTGCTCCATTCTTGTTACACAACAACGAGCAAAGAGGGGCAGCTGTAAGGGTCCAATTCTGTCTGGGCTCATACCAAAATAAACCAAACCATAAAAAAAGTCCATCAAGCCCAAGACCAATTACAAATGACCCAAATAATAAAAAAACCTTAATGAACCAACAAGCCCAAAACCTAAACTATTTTCAGCAAAAAAATAAAGAACAGAAGCCCTAGCCGCTGCTTCTAGCCTCTGCCATCACCAACTCCTTTGCCACCCCTACAAAGAAGAAGCAATATGCAAGAACAACAACATGCAATAACAAGTACGAAATAGTAGAAAAATTGATTAAAAAATGTGTAAAAATCGGTTATAAAGCCATGGTAAAACGATTGTAAAAGGGGGATTTTTGGGAATACAAAAAAAAACACAGAGAATTGAACATTCAAGTATCAATCAAAAACAGAATAGCATTTTTTAAATGTGGTTTTTTTTTTATTTTTTTCGGATAGATTCATTTTTTTAAATAGAATATAAAAAACAACAGAAGAGAGGTTTAGAAAGCAAACCTTCGCGCTCCATCGCCGAGAACGACTGAGGTGGTCACTTCCGATGAAAAGTGATCGGAAGCCGAAAGGTTGACTTTACTTTCGAGTCGCTTTCGTGAGGATTTCAGGAATTTCGGGTCCGAATTCAGTTTTAGGAGGGTCGAAATAGTGAAAGAGGGTTCTTCGTTATTTTCCAGCCACCGCGTACGGCAGTGCCGTCGTCGGTGATCGGTGGCCGACGCGACGGCCGATGGCCGGACCCTAGGCCGGTGCCCGGTGAGGGAAAGAAAGGTTGAGAGGATTTTCTTTGGTTTTTTTAAAGGAGGTTGAAAATGATTTTTTGTAAAATTTTTTTGACTTATATAGGCGCATGAAACGGCGCCGTTTTGGGTCAGTGTACATAGACGTCAAAACGGTGTCGTTTTGACCTGGACCGGACCGACCCAACCTGAACCGCCTAGGATCAGCGTGTTTTTTGGACAAAGAGGTTATTTGCGTCCTTAGTCCTTCTGTTTTTGAGACTGGTTACGATTAGATCCTATCATATTTTCTTTATTTTCAATTTTGCCAAAAACTTTTATTTTTCTCTCAATGTGGTCCTTAGACCGTTTTAAAAGGGCAAACATTTGAAAAAGTGTCGTTTTGGGACAGGGAATAATTTCTCATTTAGTTCCTCCTTCTTGGCGCGCGCTTTACTTTTGTCCTTTATCATCCTTTTTTTATATTTTATTTTAAAATCTATCCCCTAAATCCTATTAATTTTTTTATTGTCCATTTATTATTATTATTATTATCATTATTACTATTATTATATTCATCATTTTCTTAAATAGTTTTATTTAATATTTCTTTATTCTTTTTATTTATTTGCTTATTTTCAATTTTTTAGTTTTATTTGTTTATTTCCTTTTTTATATAATTAGTTTGTTTTATTTTATTTCTTTCATTATTTATCTTATTATTTATTTTTATTTTTATTTTCTCTTATTATTATCGTTTATATTATCGCATTCGTTATTGTTTTGTTATGCATATTAGCACCGTGATTTATTTTTACATTTTACTATAAAATCGTGTTACATTAATCATTATCCAATACATAAACTTTTTAAATAAGCGATATGTCGTATTTTGAGATTCGAAAGGTCGTTCCCTAACTTACGGGTTTTCGATTTTCTCGATAAATCCGACTACACGAAACTTTTTTAAACATAAGTTTTTAATAATCTTGGGAGTTAATAAAAGATTGTGTTCTAAAAGATTGTATTCTAACTTACGGGACTTGATTTCTTTTCTAAAATCGAGATAATCGAATATCTTCCAAATAAGTAAATTTTTCGGCATTCATTCTCGTATCGGGGCTTAAGACATTGTGTCCTAACTTACGGGACGTAATTCTCTTTCTCGATTAACGCAAAATATGCTCCTTTCTCAAAATTTTTTAACAAACGATCGTATTTTAAATCTCTTCAAAGTTTTCAATTATCGACACTAAGACACTAATTAATCAACTAGGTATCAATTTTGGGCGTTACGAGGGTGCTAATCCTTCCTCGTACGTAACCAACTCCTGAACCCGTTTTTCAGAATTTTGCAGACTAAAAGCATTATTTTAATAAATTCAAACTATTTATTAAACAACTGTTTTACTAGGTGACCCGATCACACCTCATCAAAAAAGATTGGTGGCGACTCCCATACTTGTTTTCGTTTTTCAAAATCTAAGTCGACTCTTTTATCAAAAAAAGTGGTTTTGACAACTATGATTACCCCGTAATTGTACTTGTAAATTTTAAAAAGAAAATGAGGAGCGAAGATTAGTACATTAATTGATTGTGTGTTACTTTTTGTGGAAAGGGAAGCATGAGGCAGCAAAGGGTGGTAAAGCAGAATGGAGCTCAGCGTGCACGCCAAAATAGAAAGGGGGTTAGATTTGGAAGAGCTATTTAGTTGGAATAATGCTTGTGCTATCTAACATATATGAGCTCTCAATCAGCACGTATGGATTGCTTGGCTACAAGCTTATGTGCTAAGGGGCCGTACTTTGGTGCAACTCTCAATTTCTTCAAGCAATAGTTGGAGTTGGAATAAGCTTATCATAGTTGTTTAAATTGGATCGGTTAATTAGATTAAAAATTGACCGTACATCAATCTAGAAAGAGGGATTAGACTATTTGAACTATAGTTGAATCGCAAATTGAGAACCAATTATAACTTGTCGAATAGCTTTTTATGGTTTTGGCCCAGTTTTCAGGGCCCAAAATGAAAAAAGCCGAAACTTAGAACAACCGGCCGAAATCCAAAAATGAGTAAAATGAAATGTTTTAATTAGTTTGGATTATGGATCATAACGTTTTAATGTTTTATAAATTTGGATTAAATGCCTTAATATTTTACTTAATTTTGGTGGGATGAATATTGGACTTTGGATAATGATTTGAAAACGTATAAAAATTGAGGATTATATTAATTAAAAGTGTCACTTAACAACAATAAATAGTTGAATAAATAGAAGATCGCAAGTTCAAATCTTAAAGTAGAGGACATCAAAAAAATATCATTGAATAACAAAAGATTATAACTTTTTTGTATTTAAATTCTCCAGATGAATCATATTGAAAAGAAGTTTGTAAAGATGGGTTGGAACAAGAGTCCTACATCTGAGTCCACCCAAGCGCAGTATTTAACTATTTATAGAATTCTCATGTAGAAAATGGGATGCTGAATTTAATAAAATTCTTACAAGTAAATGAGATTTCCCGATTTCCACTCACTATCATTAGATTTTTCCAAAATAGAAGAAACCGATCTTCGTTTCTAAGCCGAATGCTCTCCTTCTGGTCTTGCAATGGCTGACCCAAATTACCCATCACCGACACTGACAGGAACACTAAATTCGAACAAATTCTCTGTCGTGACAACAAAAAACAGGGTGGCTTTTGCTTTTACTTTCACTTCCGTTTTTGTCATTGGTTTCACAACTTTAGTATTTCTAAATCCATCTTCTTACTCTTCTCCTCGCCTTCAAAGCCTGCTTCGAAGTTCCTTTTACAGATCCCAGTTTTCCTCCCATTTCTCTCACTTTCTCCCCAATTCTTCCCAATCCAATCACTACCCACTCCCCTTTTCTCCATTCCAGGAACACCCTTCTCAGATTTCTCGGGAATCTGAAAGATTTCATGGGAAAAATGATTCTTCTTTGTCAAGTGAAGGTACTAATGGAACCCTTTCTGAGATTCCTGCAGAAAGTGGGAAAGAATTAGCTGAAAAGGTTTTAAATGCTAATGGAAATATCATTCATGGAAGCCCTTCTCGGCCTTTGGATTTTAAAGAAAGTGGGAAAGAGTTGGTGGATGGAAGCATTGATGAATTACTTGAGAAGCAAAGGAAGGGTGATTTTGTGGAAATAATAAATCAATGTAGAATATTTGATGGGAAATGGGTGAGAGATGATTTTTACCCTCTTTATGCACCAGGGACTTGTCCATATATTGGTGAGTCTTTCAATTGCTTTGTTAATGGTAGGCCTGATAGGGGGTATGAGAAATACAGATGGCAACCCAATGAATGCATCTTACCAAGGTAAATTCACCAAAGTTCTCATTTTTAAATCTAAATTTTGTTGGTTCATTTATATATAATTGAATTCTGCTAATTTTGCATATACCCTGGTGGTTCTAATTCATCTTCATGTGTATTTATAATATTTGTTGATAATGTATCTTTATATATTTATATATATGTGCGCGTGTGTATTAGTTCATTTTTGTCATTGTCTTGGTTAGATTGGCTTAGGGTAGAGTTTATATTATATGAGAATGAATTGTGATAATTTGCATCTATTACTGGTGGTTCTAATTTCTTCATGTTCATATGTAGTTTTTAATGATATTTGTTGGAAATGATCTTTATATATATATATGTATGTATGTATGTATGTATGCAGTTTTTAATGATATTTGTTGGAAATAATTGCTTATTTATTGTTGGTTTTTTACTTAGATTGGTTTTGGGTGGAGTTGTCATGCAGGTTGAATGGCAAGCATATGCTGGAATTATTGAGAGGGAAGCGATTAGTTTTTGTTGGCGATTCACTTGGTCGGAATATGTGGGAATCTCTGGTTTGTATCCTTAGAAACTCCGTTGAGGAGAAAAGCAGTGTTTTCGAGGTCTCCGGCAAGCAGGAATTAGGAAAAGGGGGTTCTCACTCCATTATATTCAAAGTATGTTCATCTTTTATCCTTTCCTTCAGACATAGACAAACTGCAGTTTTGCAGTACTTGGAGTTGTTTCCTTGATTTTGATATATACTAATTTCGGATGAATGAATGAGCAGGGTTATAATTGCTCAATTGAGTACTTCCGTTCAGCATTTTTAGTTCAAGAATGGGAAATGGTCTGGAGAAATGGATCAAAGAAGGAAACACTTAGACTTGATATGATTGATAAATCAGCTGATAAGTACAAAGATGCCGATGTTCTCATTTTCAATACCGGACATTGGTGGACTCATGATAAAACTTCGAAAGGGTACTGTTAATGCTACCAATTTATTCATATGATAAGATAAATAATCTTAAAGTAGGAGCTCTTAACGGTTTTAAGCGATTTGCAGGAACAGTTACTATCAAGAGGGGAACACTATCTATAACCGATTACATGTTAAAGTAGCCTTTCGAAAAGCTTTGACCACGTGGGCAAAATGGATAGATACTAATATAGATTCTACGAAGACCCTTGTTTTCTTCAGGGGGTTTTCTGCATCACATTTCAGGTAAATCGAACATCGAAAGAATATGTTAGGTTGAACCCTGAAATTTGGAACTGAGTGGCTTTAATTCTTGTTTCCTGTTCCCAGGGGTGGAAGGTGGAACTCTGGAGGGCAATGCCACGGTGAAACCGAACCTATTACAAATGAGAAGTACTTGAAGAAATATCCATCAAAAATGCGAATTTTCGAGTCAGTGATAAATGGCATGACTAATCCGGTCTTGTATCTTAATGTTTCAAGGATGACTGGTTTCCGGAAGGATGCTCATCCATCGGTTTACAGGAAGCAGAACTTAACTGAGGAAGAGAAAACTTCACCTACTAGAATCCAGGATTGCAGCCACTGGTGCCTCCCCGGTGTTCCTGATACTTGGAACGAGCTAGTATACACTCAACTCCTTATCAAACATGAAAGTTATCAGCAACAACTTCTGAAACCAAAACAACAACAGAGAAATCATAGGTAAAATGAATGCAGTCGAACTTTTTAAATTATTAGTTAGTCCCTAGTTTTGTCATGATCGATTAGCGTACGTACATGCCATATTCATCAGTGAAAAGTTCGGTTCTTAGAGAGAAGTGTAAAATAATGTAATTCTCCGTAAAAGCTGTTAATTATAATTGTTCATAAGCTTTCCTCTAACCGGTTTCACTTCTTTAAAGTCAAATTGCTAGTGTCCTATAGTCTTTCATGAAGTTGTTATTGAACATTGTGTTTCGGTTTATTACCACTTGTAATATGAGTTGAAATTAGTTTGTAATATCTTGATCATGTTATTTGATTTTGATCTATATGCTTTTGGGTTCATGTTACTGATCTTTTAATCGATGAGGAACTGCTAGAAACGGATATCGGTTGAGATTAGGATCATTAGTTTCGGAATTAAATCCGAAATCCGAGTTTGTACACTGTTTAAACTAGAATGAGGTTAGATTACTTCGTCAGCAACTCCAATTTTTAATAGTAGAAATTGATGGAAATTTTAATAAAAAAGACTAGTTTACTCTTCGATTTGAAGTAAATGGATCAATTTTCCCTTTTTTAGTAAATGGAACAAAATGTAATTTGATTCCTAGTACAAGTGCCTATGTGGTATTTTTACTTATGAATTTTAAAGAACCCTTTAAATACATCCACAAATATATGTATTTAACCAATTTTTAAGTCTGAGTAAATACATGTATTTGATAGCAGCTGCCAAGGATTATATATCAAATAGGTAAAAGTACTGTAGATACCTTTATAATAGGAGTCGAATTGTATTTTATCCCTTCTACTTAAAAATGGGTAAATTAGTTTTTATACATTATATCAAAGAGTAAACCAATCATTCTGTTAAATTTTTTATCCATTTCTACTGTTAAAAATTAGTCTTCATACGTTAGCATGAAGTACATATGACATGTCACATGTCACTGTTTGCTTATTCCATCAATCACGCTAGTTGTTGGGGATCGACCCGATTAAGCAACGAACAAGTAAAAATAGCGAAATAAATTGAGAAATTGAACACACAAATTTAACATAGAAAAATCCCTCCAAAGAGGATTAAAAACCATGGGTAAAGATAATTTTAATATAATGACAAATGAACGAAAAGTACAAAAGATGAAGATAAAAACAAAACCTCGAAAACTCGAAAAACAAAGAATCCTCAAAACGTAAATATAAAATTCTCTAAATGTGTTATGAGTTCTAATCTCTAATGAGTGTTTTTTTCTAAGGTTGTAAAAGAGTCTATTTATAGGCTAAATTCATAGGTCAAATAATAATAAAATAATCTAAACTAATCAGAGTTTGATTAAAACAAATAAATAGAGTTTAACTGAAAAATTATTTCTCAAATTTTACTGAATAAGAGTCATACTCAACAAATCTCCAACTTGACTCATATTTCCACAATGTCATCTTTGTCAAAGCCCGCCACAGGCTTATCTTGAACTATGCATGGCATTAATTGAGTCGAATCTGTGCTTAGAAACTGGAAGACTTCTAGCCTTCGACTTATACATTGCCAAATTAAAACTAACCCGAGTCTGATTTTCACGAACATAGTGCCCTGACTTTTCAAAACTTGCATCTAAAAGAGAACTTCTCTTCAACGAATTGGTCATACTTTTTTCCCTCCTATGACCAAGTTGTCTCCGCTCAAAACGAGTTGACTTCAACTCCGTAACGGGCGAGGGACGTCTGATTTCACTGGTCACTGTAAAACCTTCTAGAATATAAAGGCTACCGGTTCTTTTACCTTTTAACAAAACGAGAGCTCTACGAGATATTTTAATGTCGCTCGACTCGATGTTGATTCTGCATCCTTTCAAGTCTAAAATACTCAAGGAGATGAGATTCTTTTATAAATCAAGTACATACCTGACATCTGAGAGTGTCCTAATCGTCCCATCGTGTATCCTAATTTTAACAATACCAATACCAATTACCTTACTAGATGAATCATTTCTCATGCACACAACTCCACCTTCAACCGAATTGTATGTGGAGAACTATTCTTTATTGGGACACATGTGGAAAAAACATCTCGAATCTAGGATCCACTCAGACGTGAGCTTGGAGTTATCGCTCGTTGACACTAATAATAAATCATCACCGCTTTCATCGGCCAAATTAACATGGCTATATATTTCTCGTTACTCTCAGCAGCTCTTTTATTTCGTAGTTTATAACAATCTGCTTTGACGTGACCTAACTTTTTACAATAACGACACCTTTTGTCTCATTTCTTTGATACTATCAAAACGGAAGCTTGCCTATCTGCCTTGCTATCCAAACCAAACTCATTGTCGAGTTTGTCTCTACTCAATAAATGACCCTTCACATATTTGAACGAGAGTTTGTCTCTGCCATAAATCAATGTCTCCTTGAAAAACTTGTATGAAGGGGGTAAAGAGCACAATAATAGCATAGCCTGATCTTCATCGTCAATATGAACCTCAACGTTCTTTAAATCATTTAAAAGAGTAACGAATTGACTGATGTGATCTCTAAGAAGCCCACCTTTGTTCATGCGAAACGTAAATAGACGTCGTTTCAATACTAAACGGTTAGCCAGAGACTTAGTCGCATAAAGAGTTTCTAACATTTTTCACAAGGCGAATGAGGTCTTCTCCATCAATATCTCCTGCAATACTGTATTCGTGAGCCACAACTGGATTGCAGACAATGCCTTTTCATCAAACTCTTCCCATTTTATTTGATTTAGATTCTTAGGCTTTTTCCCGGTAACAACCTTTTTCAAGCCGGTTTGAACTAGAATTGTCATCATCTAAACTTGCCATAGATTGAACTAGCTCTAATATCACTTGTTGGGGATCGACCTGATTAAGCAACGACAAGTAAAAATAGTGAAAGAAATTCAGAAATTGAACACACAAATTTAACGTAGAAATTTTTTTTAAAGAGGATAAAAAATCATGGACAAAAATAATTTTACTATAATGGCAAAAGAATAAAGAGTACAAAAGATGGAGATAAAAACAAAACCCCGAAAACAAAGAACCCTCAAAACGTAAACACGAAATTATCTAAATGTGTTATGAGTTCTAACCTCTAATGAGTGTTTTTTCTAAGGTGGTAAAAGAGTCTATTTATAGGCTAAATTCATTGCTCAAATAACAATAAAATAATCTAAATTAATCGAGTTTGATTGAAACAAATAAATAGAGTTTAACTGAAAGATTATTTCTCAAATTTAACTAAAATAAGAGTCATACTCAACACTAGTTTTTACTAATATTTTAACAATATAAAAGAATGCAATTTTAACAAAAAATACCAATTTACTTTTTAATTTAATGCATATAGATTAATTTACACATTTTTAATAGAAGGGATAAAATGCAATCTGACCCTTAATACAGATACATCCATGATGCTTTTACTTATTAAAAATTTCAAATATATTTGAAAGAAGAAAATGATTTTCTTTAAAAATTAATGTTAAATGTGGTTTTTAACTCTGACATATTCATGGGTTGGATAGCTCGTCCAATTTTTGGATTGGGTGTAGGCAACGATTTTTATGTTTTAATTTGACTTGCATAGGTTTAAAATCAATTAATAATAAAAGATATTTTTATTATTAAATTTAATTATGAAATATTATTATAAAATATATTTTTAATACTTTAAAAATTTCTAAGCAGTAAAATAAGTGTTTTTTGAATGGATTGAGTTGGATCGAAAACAATATTGAGCTGAAAATTTTGAACCTTGTGAAAGCTACAAATATGAATGTTGAAAAATAATGTTTATCAACATATTATTAGTTTGATTCATTTTCGACATGCAAACCTTTGGACATGTGTAAAGCTAGAAATGCATCTTATATTACATTTAGGCTTAATTTGTTTAGTAGTTTGGAGAAAAAATTAGAAAGATAGAAAATTAAAGAGGTAAAAGAATTAGGACGGAAATTATAAATTTTTTTCAAGTTTTCTTGGTAGGAGAGTTAGAAAATGGAAGGAAAAAAAAAGTAAAATATTTGAAAAATGTATAAATTTAAACTAATAAATAGATTTATTTTATTTTCTCACGGTTCGTCTTTCCAATTTGAAAGGATTGACTTTTATGCATTAGGATGGAAAATAGTCATCCATCCTATTCTCTTTCTTCTCACTTTTCTTTCCAACCAAACACACTATTTTTTTTCCTTCCACTTTTTCACTCCTTCCTCTCATCCCTCATCAAGCACATTCTTAAGTTTTTCTTAGTAGAATGGAAAGAAAATTGAAAGGATGGAAAATTGGATGGGATGGAAAACTAGAAGGATGGAAAATATAATATTTCTTTCTATAGACGTGCTTGGTAAGAAAGTTTGAAAAATGGAAAGAAAAAATAATTTTCTTTCCACCAATTGCTTGGTAGAATTAAAAAATGAAAGAAAAAAAACATTTACAAAATGCGTAATTTTGAACTAACATACATTTCTCTCTTTTTTTTTTCTCCTCTTATCATTCTAATTTAAAATATTTGATTTTACGCATTATGATAGAAAATGATTATCTCAATTATATTTTTCCTTTCCTTTCACTTTTCTTCCCTACTAGGCACACTTAGATTTATTTTCTTTTTCACTTTTCCACTTTTTCCTTCCATCTCTCTACTTTTCCACCTAACTAAGCACAACCTTGGAGGTTGTTTTTTAATATATATATATATATATATACATATGTGCTACACTAAAGGTGTTAATGAGTCGAATTAAATTTGAGCTGGGTTTAAGTATGATATTTATATATTTTATGCTTGTTCAACTCGAAATTTAAACTTAAAATTTTACTTAAATTTGTTTATATTTATAAGTGGCTAATCCAATCCATTTTAAACCCATCTATTTTTTATTTTTAAAAATATTCATATTATTTTTAATTTAATATTTAATTATATTCTTATTTATTAAAATTTTACCCCGGAAAATGGGTGTAAGGCACAAATCATAAGGAGCAAGACAATTTTGCATGGGAAAAAAGCAAGAATATTTCATTTCATCACCAAACCAACAAAGTAACAAAAATCTCATGATACTATTTCTTTTTTTTCTTTTTCTAAATCTTTTCTTTTTTCAATAATTTTTCTCATCTTTTTGAGTGTTAGGAGCTAATAGAAATAAAAGAAAACAACAATAAAAAGCGCAGTGTTTAGTAGAGGTGCTCATGGGCCAGGCGGCCTGGCCTGGCCCGACGGCCCGCCCAAAATATGGGAGGGTTCGGGTAAAAATATAGGCCCAAAATATGGATTTAGGTAAAAAAATGAGGCCCGTTTAGAAAACGGGCTGGGCCTCGTGCACCACTTTTTTGGCCTGGCCCGGCCCGAATATAATAAATATATTATATATTTTTTAATTTTAAAATATTTTTAAAATACTTTTTTTATTTTTTTATTTTTAAAATAAAATTTTGGTGTTTTATTAAAAAATGGGTTAGGCCGGGCCGGGCCTGGGCTTAGGAATTTTTCCCGAGCCGGGCCTGGACAAAATTTCAGGCCCATATTTCGAGTCGGGTCGGGCCTGGGCCTAGGACGCGGCCCAAACTTTTTTTTGGGCCCGGCCCGGCCCATGAGCACCTCTAGTGTTTAGTCAACAGAATTATAAAAACTAACAGCTAAAATAAAAAAAATTAAAACACTTAAGGTAGTGTTTGAAAAGTCGTCTAGTAGTTAGATTTAGATGTAATTGTATGTAATTACACAATAATGATATATGTGGATAGTTATTGTAATTAGGGTCTCACTGAATTTGGTGTAATTGGAGCACATTAATTACACTTTCTAATTCATAGAGGAGTGGGAATTGGAGTAATTACATCTAAATTTAAAATTGTTTAAATATTTTTATACAAGATTTAAGTTATAAATTTTTATATTATAAGAATAAATACGTATGATTTTTTGGATGATTATGGCAAAAATTATTATGTTATAAATCCTAAAAATAATTTATAAAAATAATTTATGTGTATATTATAAAGTTATAAATTATATTATTTAAATCTTATTTTTTTAAAGTTATGACAAAAATTATTATAAAATAATTTATATATTATAAAAATATGATAATATATTTATTTATAAAATGTTACACCCAAAAGTATGGACATAGCTTATTTATGTGTCCATACTGTATATTATAAATATAATATGTTTATTTGTAAAAGTTGTTATAGTTTTTTATCATAACTTATTTGTAAAAGAATAACTTTCTAAAGTTATCGCTTGAAATTATATTATGTACTGGACACTTTATAAAACCCTTTTTCTTTTTTATCAATATTATATATTATAAATTTCATAATATTTTTTTACTTAAATTACATATTATAAATTCTTTTTCCAAATTAACTTTATATAAGTTTTTATGATTAAAGTTACCAACTATTTGCAGCGCGAACCCAAATATTATATGGTTGATGTTAATTAAAGAAACACAAAAGATTTTCTTACACCATATTGTGAGGTATAATACCACTTGAGAGAACGGAGCTAGACATAAGCACCAAAGACGGCTCGTGAACTCTTTAATTTTAGACATTTAAGGCTTCGGAATATGGTTGAGAGAACATTTGTTGTTCTAACATATTAACGATCACCTTAGTATAGCATAAATAACATTAGATTGTACTAACATATTGCATACTTCACAACTTCATTCATAGGTGGATCTGAAATGATTCATACTTCGAAGAGTATATGGAAGAAAGCGATATTGGTAATCTTAATGATACAAATTCAGATGATGGTGATGAACTCGGTCAAGGACCAACATTTGATGAAAATGAGCTTATGTTAAATATTAAAGAGGGAATAATCCAACAAATATGGAACACTAAAACAATTACATAAAATTCCATATGATGTTTATCTATACTATTATTTAAACTCCTAAGCGAGTTGGTGTCACCCTTAATTAAGTCACCAACTCGATTAGGAAAATTATGAAAATACCCTTTTGTAATTAAAATAAGTTATATTATTCGAACACACTTTAGTTTTTTTTATTAAAAGATCAATAAAATATGCAAATGATGATATTTGAGATCGAACTAATTGCATTAATAAAATCTTTAATTTACCACTCAACTAAAATTTTATTTTAATATTTTATACATTTTAATTTATTATGCAAACTTAATCACTTCCATCAATTGTATATTTATACTTACTATTATTTAAGCTCTTAAGCGAGTTGGTGTCACCCTAAACCTAATCACCAAATTGATTAGAAAAATTATAGAAATACCCTTTTGTAATTAAAATAAGTTATATTATTTGAGGGTACTTTAGTATTTTTATTTTAAAAAATAAAAATATGCATATAGTGAGATTTAAACCTAAATCAATTGCATTAGTAAATTTTTAATTTGCCACTCAACTAAAATTTTATTTTGACATTTTCATACATTTTAATTTTATTATGCATACTTTATTACTTCCATCAATTTTATTTTATACTTACTATTATTGCTCTTGTTTGAGTTGATATTACCCTCAATCGATTACCAACTCATTAAAGAATTTACTGAAATACCATTACCCTTTCGTAATTAAAATAAATTATATTATTCGAGAGTACTTTAGCTTTTTATTTTAAAAAAATAAAATTAAGCATATGGTGTAATTTGAACCCAAACCAATTATATTAGTAAAATTTTTATTACCACCAACTCGGTTAGAAAATTACAAAAATGCACTTTCGATTTAAAATAAGTTATATTATTTGAGGATACTTTAGTCTTTTATTTAAACCAATAAAAATATGCATATGGTGAGATTTGAACTCAAACAAATTGCATTAGTAAAATCTTTAATTCTTTGCTCAACTAAAGTTTTATTTTGATAATTTCATACATTTTAATTTTATTATGCACACTTTATTACTTCCATCAATTGTATTCTATACTTACTATTATTTAAGCTTTTGATTGAGTTGGTGTTACCATCAACTGGGTTACCAAATCGGTTAGATAAATTATGAAATGGCCTTTTGTAATTAAAATTATGTGGATCAGGAGAATCCAAATCAAGAAAAGTCCGAGTGAGCACCGATGAGAGTTAAAGTCTCCTATGATCGAGATGTTGAGTGCATTATGGCAGACTATGTGATTCGATGGAAGTATTATAAGTTAAAGCATGAGTATTTAGTTCGATGGAAGGGACTTCCCGACAATGAGGTAAGTTGGGAACCTACCGAGGCTTTATAGTAGTTCTAAGACAAGATAGACTAGTTGCATTCTGAAGATGCGGCGAGAGCGTTGCTAGAATAGGTGTGGGAGAATGTCACAGGCCGCGCAAAGGAGCTTGCGACTGATGCGCACATTATAAACCCTTCATGTTCACTTGGGGTCATTCGGCCCAACAAGATTGGTTCATTGCTTGGAAGAGACTTAAGGCTTTAAGGCCCATCTATTTGGATTCTAGTTAAAATGTAAATACTCTAGTAACTTGTATTTTTACCTGGATAAATATTGTAAATTCTAAAGGATAAGAATGTATAAAGTATAAATCCCTTAGAACTCTCGTCTTGTAGATAGGCACTATCTCAACCATTGATGTACTTCAATCTATATCGTTGGATCTAAGAGAGCTCAACCATTGATGGCATTGATTCCTTGTGGCTTTTCGATTCTTTCATTACTTCTTTGTCTTTGAGTTTGCTTCTATTTTATTTCGATGCCTTAAAGAATTCTGTTTATGAATTTTCATCTTTTGAGGATTAAACCGACTTAAATAGATTTGAAGCTAAATTTTTGTCTAAGATCATACAATTCGTGAGACTTCAATTGCAGAGTTCTAAAATCCCTAACTATGCTGCCATTAAAATGACTTAGCCTAAGCAATCAACTTAACTCGCATTTGCTCAGCTTAGCATATATAGCACAATACTCATCAACACCTTAAAAAAGAATCTCTTATATATGAGCCAAATGTCTCTTGAATACAACAAAATATGTTCAAAGAATGTCAACATAAACTTTTTAAGATACGGTTTGAACACTTGTGAGTTTGACAAAACAAATTATTGCTATCTCGAATCATTCTTTCCAACTTAATATTTTTGGATGGTATGATATATAATATGACCAATTTTGATAGCTTGAGTTTCATTGATGAAATTTCATGACCATGAGTTGTCTCGGTCCAAAAAAAGAAAAAAAACTAGTGTTGAAAATCTTACAAAAGTTGCCGCAAGGTTTTATGCTCATACTTTTGACATTTTATGCAGTAACACTTGATATTCCAAATATTCGAAAAGGGTTTTATATTTTTACCATAATCTTGAAATTGGAGAACATCAAATGTTTTAATACAATGTAATTACCCATTGTTTTGCCTGCCATCTGTTTTTGATTTATGTTTGGGATTAGTAACTGATTCTTGTGGTTTTTAAGATTTAAATTTACATTAATATCAAATCAGAAATGAGAAATTAAAAATCCTAATTCATGAATTTTGTTTTAAAAATAATGGGATCGCATTAACTGAAAATGCTTAAAGAAAGGAGAAGAATCGAATTTGGCGGCGATGGCTATCGATTTGATGAAGTGATTCGTTTATTCCTTTCACATTTCTTTTATGCAGATTGAGACCAATAAAAAGGTAATGAAATTTATTAAATATGAATATTCGTTTCTAGAATTCAACAAATAAAATATTATGATTTGTATTATTTCTGACCGCTCACATTACTTCGTGCTTCAGTTTTTCTATATTAATAAAACTTTACATTCTATTTTAAAAACAATAATATTAGATATATTCCTAAATTTCATGTAAATAATAACACAATGTATCATCTTTAACTCAAATAAAATTATACAAGACTTAGCAACATAAGTTATGAAAAATTTATAAATCTTCTCGGCAAAATACCAATAAAAGTCATTTTTTAAAAAATTTACTGAAATAGGCCCGGTAAATAATTAATTACCGGAATGGCCCAATTCCCCAAAAACGCGTCCACGTCAGCACATTGTCAGGTGACGAGGCAGGAAAATGCTTCCTTAATGAAGCGCTTTGTTCACGTGGACATAAAGCGCGCCCTCAAGGATGCGTTTTCCATCCACGTGGACGCTTCCTTGAGGACGCGTTTTGTCCGCGCGTGGACAGTAGCAACGACTACTTTTTTGACCGTTGGTGACTCCCCCAACGGTAAAAAATATATATATAAAAACCTCCTCTCATTTTTTTCACACCTAAATCCTTTCTCTCAATTTCTCTCAAATTCCTCTCAAATTCCTCTCGAAATCCTCTTAAAAAAAGCTTTAATTTTTTTTAATTATTTTTAAAAAAATCTTTAATTTTATTTTTTTGTATTTTTTTAAATCGTAAAAATTTGATCGTGTTAGCAATGGCTGGAGAATTAATTCGTCTCGATGACAAGCACATCCGTCGAACAAATGAAAATGGTAAGTGTTAAATTTAATTTTTAAATATTATTTAAAATTTTCTTATTTATGTAATTTTAAATAATTTTTATTTTATTATTTCTTATAATAGTCTGTAGATCGGATATTGCAATGCTATATCTGTAATATGCATGGTCCTCCATCACCGTTGGTAGAGAATTACCTACGGGAAGCAGGTTTTTGGCACGTGGCGACGGTAGGCCGGAGATGCAAGTTGGACCCGAAACTCATCAGTGCGTTGATTGAGAGGTGGAGACCCAAGACGCACACATTCCATCTTCCATGTGGAGAGTGTACTATCACTTTGGAAGACATCAATTTGCAATTGGGATTGCCGGTGGACGGGTACGCAGTCACCGGGTCTGTTCAATTTGGTGATTGGAGAGCGGTATGCTACGAGCTTTTACACGCTATTCCGGAGAATATTAACGGAGGTCGGATCAGGATGGGCTGGTTACGAGACATATTCTCGGAGCCGGATGATGATTCTACCGAACTAGAAAGAATTTGATATGATCGGGCATACATTCTTCAGATAATTAGAGGTTATCTGATGCCGGATTTGTCACGGAACCTTGTACATCTAAGATGGTTGCTAAAACTCGTTGATTTTAGAGCAGTTGGTGAATTTAGTTGGGGGTCTGCCGTGTTGGCAACATTGTACTGGGAGATGTGCGGGGCGACGTGACCGAATAAAGCGAAAATCAGAGGTTGTCTGCCATTACTACAGTCATGGGCACGGTTTCACTTTCCATTTTTACGTCATCGAGTGGACCACCCATATAAATTCGCACTCATAACAAGTAAATTTTATATTAGATTTTACAATTGTTACGTAGATTTAAAATATAATCGTATGCTAAAAATTTATTTAATTAGGTGGAACCATTCGGCAAGTTATGCTCGATTACCTACTTTTCTTGAAGATATACGACTTCTATTAGACCAACAGTCGGAAGCACAAGTAAGTATTAAATAAAATAGATATTTCTATCATAAGCTAGTCGATTGGTATTTAGTATTATGTATTATGTATAGAACTAATGTTTCCATCATATTCATATAGTTTCAATGGACACCATACGAGGATCCAGCAATTCGGGCAGTAATTTCGGATGAGTACTTCCAAAATCCAAATGTTTGGCATGTGAAAGTTCCATTGGTCAACTATGCGACTGTGGAGATGCACCAGTCGGACAGAGTATTATGGCAATTTGGATTCCGACAACCAATTCCCGTGACTCTTGAGGTGTTGAATGATCATCACAAAACTGATTCTGGTCATACTTCATCCAAATATGGAAAGATCGGTATGATTATATACCTACTCGGGAATCGATCATTGTTCCAAAGTTAACGTGCGTGCCGGAATACATGCCATGGTTTTGGATCCATGGCAAGCCATATTTACTATCGGCAGTTGTATGTCCAAAGAGAACGACGTGGCCCTTTAAATCCAAGAAGAAAGGACGACGACGCAGGCCTATCAACAGCACCCAGACAATCACCCGGCCCATCATCAATGCCCATACAATCACCAAGCCCAGCAACAGCACCGACACAGTCACCCAACTCAGCATTGCAACTGACAATACCCACGGCACAGCCTTTTCAGATGATGCCAGGTGCGTATCCTAGCCCTTTTATGTATCCTAACCTTTATATGTTTCCTTTTTCTAGTCCTTTGGCAGGTTGGAGTCCATGGCCCGGTTCATCTCTATTTTCGATTACGCCGAGTGGACCGCTGATGTATAGGCCAGCGTCACACGAGGGATCGCAAGAGGGGCCGTCGGGGAGCTCTTCTTTTTACCAATCCCCATCACCGTATTGGTTTCAAACAGCTTCGCCGTTGGTGATGCAAACACCTCCATAGTCACTATTCTATCAAGGTGGCTCATCGTCCCAACATCAACAACCAGATCCCCTACCGGATGAACCAGAATCCTCGTCAGAGCAACCACAACCCCAACCGGAAGCTAGACAAAGGAGGAATCCAGCGCGTAACCGTCGACGGCCGCCATGTGACACTGAATCCGATGGGCAAGGACATTGATTTTTTAATATATTTGTACAAATATTTTGAATTTTTGATATTATTTGATGTAATAAAATAGAAATTCTTCTATATTACTTCATGTAATAAAATAGATATTTACTTTTACATTTTTAATATAATAGAAATTCTTTTAAATAAGACAATATTTTGAATATTTCTATATTATTTCATTTAATAAAATAAAACGTTGTTTTGAATAAAGTAATTGTAATTTACTTTAATATTTTTGATAAAATAGATTTTCTTTTAAATAAGTCAATATTCTGAATATTTCTATATTATTCGATTTAAAAAATATAAATAATACAAAGTTTTTTACAATAACGTTCAACTATTGCAATTTGGGCATGATCAGCTTGTATGGCCTGGGTTCCTACACCATTTGTTGACTGACTGTTTCTTGGATATCCATATTGTTATGTATTCTAGTTGAGCAAGGTCGACCCTTTGGTTTGCGACGTAATTCTCTATCTGGTAACAGCTTAAAGGGAGCAAGCGATACAGACGACCACTTTTTTCATCTGGGACCAGTGGGAATACGTATCTCCAGACATTGTACATGTTTTTTAATTTGTTCACTTTGTCGACATAGCTCATCGGATCCAGACGGAGATTCTGACAAGCTGCAATTACATGAGCGCATAGATAACGAAGTGCGTCAAACATCCCACAGTCGCAAGTCCTATTTCGCAAGTGTACACGATATTGCCTGCCAATAACACCTTGGTGCGGTCTGTCAAACTCTGTGACACGAAACCATAAATTGTCTCGATCAGAACAGACTGTATGTATGGTGTTCGTCCGCGCCTTGGCCTTGTTAATTTCTTGCACTACCTTATTGCACCATACATGGTCTCTCTGCATCTGGCTTGCATAACTCACTGCTCGCTTTGGAAATAACGCCGCTGAACAAAAATATGTCTCTCACACAACCGACGTTATCGGTAGATGGCGCACTCCTTTTAGAACAGAATTTATGCATTCAGCCAGGTTTGAAGTCATATGACCATATCGTAGGCTGTCGTCGTATGCTTGTGCCCACTGTTCGAAAGGTATGTTACAAAGGTAGTCTGCGCCTTCGCCGTTAATTGAATGCAAAACTGCTAACATCTCATGGAAACGATATTTATTTATTTCACACCCTGCCAATATAAGTTCATAGTGAATATTACATACCACTCTTTCATTTAGAATAAATTTAAAATGACAAAAGAAATTATATTAATAGAGACTAAATACTCACGTTGGTTACTTTTCGTCGTTCACTCTTAGATGGATATTGCCTGTAGTAGTTGGAAGCAACGTGCCTTAGGCAATACCGATGGTGTGTACGTTGCCATAAGCTTCCCTGTCGATCAATTGCAGCTAGTATTCTGGTGCCCTGATCTGAAATAACACAGATATCAGGTTGGGGGCATACATGCCTCCTTAACCTAGATGAAAGAAATCCAAGTCATCAGCTGACTCCCCCGGTGTTATTGCAAACGCAATTGGAAGAATTCTCCCACTACCATCCTATGCCACTGCTAGCAATAGCCGATGGGTATATCTACTAAACATAAAGGTATCGTCAATTTGTATCAATGGCTTGCAGTATGGAAATACGTCTCGGCATTGTTTAAAGGTCCAAAACAGGCGTTTGAACACTTGGCATCCACGTAGCAATTGGCCGTTGTAGTACGTATGTTCCGTTTCAAGGTCTGTTATGCAACCTGGGACGTATCTCTCTAGCACTTAACACCACTGCCATATTTCATTATATGAAGCGTCCCACTCACTATACAACTTCTCCAACGCCTTCTGCTTAGCTATCCAAGCCTTGCGGTAAGAGGGCATGTACCCCATTTGGCTACGAATATTGGCAATTAAGACCGGCACTGAAGTCCTGGGATCTGCCTTCACTGTGGGTAGTATCAAGCTAGCTAACATAACTGAATCCATCTTGGGATGATATTGTGAAATACCTATAAACAGAGTACATTAAATAATGTAACATTACATAGTAACAGTATTATTCAGAAACCCTAAATACTATACCTGCAGCACATGTATGTAGACCTTTGTACTTTTTTATCTCCCACAACCCTATCCTTTTCCTCAACGAGGCATAGATTTTCCATGAACATATACCGTCTTGCAGTGCACACTTCACCTCAAACTTATCAGCTTTGGATTTAACCACGTAGTAGTTAACATCGTTATTGATGCTATGTTGTTTGAAAGCACCAATAAAACTATCCTTGTTGGAAAACTGATTACCAACTTCAAATTCACCCGAATCCAATACCGAACTTGTACGGTCACGCAACCTGTATGGTAGATCTGGAAACTCCAACGCATCATCTACAGACAGATCGACATTCTGCATGTGGGCTGGAGGTGAGTATGTCCTGAATCGTGGATCTTCTTCTTCATCTAAACCCTCTTCAACATCTCCAGGTTCGATTAGAATAGGCTCCGATTTAAAAAATAATGCAACTTCTGCACTATCCGGTCTCGGCTCTCGAGGTGGATCCACATCGGAGTCATCTTCTAACCTACCATCTTCTGCAACGTATGAGGTCCCCTCACCAGTGGACGTCGTAGGGAGTACATCATCCCTTCTTCTGGGCGTTTCATAACGTCCCCAATTGGATGTAGATTGCCAACCACTAGAAGTTGATGTCGTTTCCCAGTACGTATTTTCAGCATCAAACATCGACCCACCGAGGTGCATGTCCCATCCATTGACAGAGTGTCGTGCAGGGGATGTGTATTCCATACCGCTAACAAACATGGGTTGTTCTGTGTTTTGTAACCCACTAATCGAGTGTCGGGCAAGGGTCGTGTATACTTCTCAAACAGCAGTCGCAAATGCATCATTTGGTGATGGGGTGCTCCACTAGCGAGATGAGTATGCACTATTGCCTCCAAGCTACGAGCACCTTTTATGTCGAACGAGTCATATGTCACCGGATCAACAGAAGAATAAAACTGATACGTAATAGATAGAACTTTCATTGGAGTCGTTTCGAATATTTTATGCCTAATTCTTTTACGAAGTTCTGTCAAATCTATGTTCTGGTTAAAAATCAGTCGTATTGTATTCTCAGATAAAAAAATAACACAATTCTTGGTATAGTGAACCTCATCATCATAGTAAATAACAACACTAATACGTTCACTAATCTTCAGTTTCTATCCTTATTAGCCTTCCTAAATTTTTTTTTGCTGTAACTTATGCAATCTGAGAAAAAATTTTGCCTCATTTATAGCCTCAGGCCAAACATGAGCTACTGTAGCAAAAGCGCGTCCATGTAGGAGCTTCTTTCAGTACTTTTGCTGACAAAGCATCCTGCTTAAAGCGTTTTTGACACTATTCACTCAGAAACGTCTACTCGAAATTATTTTTTCAGGAGTTACTGTAGCAAAAGTGCGTCCACGTGGGAGCTTCTTTTAGTATTTTTGTTGGCAAAGCATCCTGCTTAAAATGTTTTTGACACTATTTGCTCAGAAATGTCTACTCGAAATTATTTTTTCAAGAGCTACTATAGCAAAAGTGCGTCAATGGGGGAGCTTCTTTCAGTACTTTTGCTGACAAAGCATCCTGCTTAAAGCATTTTTGACACTATTTGCTTAGAAATATCTACTTGAAATTATTTTTTCAGGAGCTACTGTAGCAAAAGCGCGTCCACATGAGAGCTTCTTTCAGTACTTTTACTGAAAATGCATCCTGCTTAAAGCGTTTTTTACACTATTTGCTCAGAAACGTCTTTTCAAAATTATTTTTTTAGAAGCTACTGTAGCAAAAGAGCGTCCACGTGGGAGCTTTTTTAAATTAACAAATAATTTAATTAAGTAACCATAAACCCCAAACCCTAATTTATTTGAGTTTTTCCTTAAAACCCCTAAACACTAAACCCTAATCTAATTTTTTAAAAATTTATAATTAATTTACTCAAGTAACCCTAAACCCTAATTTATTTAATTTTTCTTAAAAACCCTTAACACTAAACCCTAATCTAATTTTTAAAATTTTTAATTAAATTACTCAAGTAACCCTAAACCCTAATTTAATTGATTTTTCTTTAAAAACCATAAACACAAAACCTAATCCAATTTTGAAAAATTTATAATTAATTAATTGAGAAATCCTAAACCCTAATCCCTTATTTATTTAATTTTTTCTTTAAAACCCTAAACTGAAAAATCCCAAAACCCAAAATCCTAAACCCTAAACCAATAACCCAAAACCCTAGCTGCAGGAGACACGGGCAAAACGCTTCCTTGAGGAAGCGTTTTCTTGCTTCGTCACCTGACAACGCGCTGACGTGGACGTGTTTTCGGGAAAATAAGGTCATTCCGGTAATTAATTATTTACCGGGCCCATTTCAGTAATTTTTTTAAAAAGGAGCTTTTATTTGTATTTTGCCCAAATCTTCTACTAAGTGTTGTGTTATTATTAAAAAAATTTAAAATAAAAAATCTTTGGACAGGAGAGAATATTTACCGACATTGCAGAAAGGACGTGTAAAAGTAGAATCCGATTCTACAAAACAGTAGACAATCACCAACTATAAAACAATACAAACACAACACTTTCCTGTCCATCCATCGTTAAGACGATAATAACTATAAACATCCTACGTTCTTACACAGTTTTGTTGATTTCTCCAATGGCAAACCACAAAACGCAACAACCAACTATCGACGACAACAAATCAGCAGGTCATCTTCAATGTCACTTTTATTATTATTATTCTTGGGGTTTCCAGTGTATCTTCGTTCATTCTAATATTAATCCGACTTATTAACGTTTTAAAATGTATATGAATATGATACAAAATTTGTCGGGTTTATTTCTATTAAACATGTTTGTCCTCTTCCAGCATGTTGTCAGCCGGTGACAAGAAACAAAGGAAACGGCAGGAACAGAAGCTTCCTTGAAGGATGGTAAGTCTTCAATTCTTTTCTCTCTATCTCTTAGATAAACAAATATGTAATTCCATCTAATTAATATATTTTGTCTTTGAATTTATTTGCAGTCTCTTTGCTTTGTGTTGCTGCTGGCTTTGGGATGCCTGCTTCGATCTGTAGAATAAGGAGCAGTCAAATGGCAATGTGGAATTACATCTAAATTATTAATATTAATGTGTGTGTGTGTTTACGATTACTTCTTTTTTATACTTTATTACAAAAGAAATAGTAATCTAGTTCTGTAATGAACATTTAAGCTACAATTTTGTATTTTTGTGCTTTGTATTGCGAGAAATATTTACATTAGTTAAATAAAGAATTTTTATAATAAAATTCCATTTTTTAAAAAAGAAAGTGTCTCAATAAAAAAATTATTTTTATAATTGATTCCGGTTAGCAGCCCAAGCTTGAATAGCGGAGGGAGGAAATGAGTGTACAAAATTCTCATTCATCAAGCCAATAAACAACTGATGAACTCTAAAAATAATTAGAAACATTAGACACATCAAATTTAACACGTACATTGCCTGTAAGTAAAATGATAAGAGATAAATAGTAAGTTTTCACTTCAAGAGCCAAAATACCCATTTGATGACACCATCTAAACACGAAGACCATTGCTTCAGCCTTCATGTATAAAGGTTTAGCCTACGTACCCTGGCATATTAAGGCTAGTTATAGAAACTACGTTCTTGCAACCGTCTCGAACCATAGTGTCCAATTGGTAATTTTTAGAGCCTAGGGTAAATCTCATATCCATATTCATTTTGAAGGAGTCTTCCGCAAAAAAATGTCCTACATTCTCATAAGTACAGTGCCTTTATGCTCAAAGCATGGCATCTCAAACCTACAAGCCCAATCAAACACATCTTGCAAAGTCAATTGTTTGATATTGAAATTACCATGGCTTGCACTTGTTCCAAGTTATTGGTCTATTAGTTGTGTTAGAGTTGTGTGACCCAAATTCTAAGAGATTGCTTGCAAGTCAAGTTAAACAAAATATATCTTCTTTCTAGAAGATTTAGTATTTACGAGTATAATATATATAGCATTTATTAGCATAATATATTCGACTTTGATTAGAATTAGGTTTTTTCAACCTATAAATAGATGTAGTCGAAACTCCTCTTGTAATCATTCGAATTTGACATAGTGAATTTTCTTCTCTGCCCGTGGTTTTTTTCCCAAAAGGGTTTCCACGTAAAAATATGTGTGTTCTTTTTTTATTTCTCTTTTCTTTGCGATATAATGTCATTACCGACATTCTTTTTCACAAATTGGTATCAGAGCTTCCGGGTTGTTCATCTCGATCACGGTAAAGGCGTCTTTGAAGTAAGAAATTTCACTGTTGGATTGCAACACTAGATTCGTGTTGTGACAAATTAAGATGCAAACAGTTCTTGTGCAGATGGATCTGGAGGATGCCCTGCTAGGGATAGATAAGATGCTTTCAACATTAACAGATGAAGAGAAGAAGCATAAGGATCGAAAGGCGTTAACACAATTACATCTGCATTTGTCTAACGAAATTTTACAGGATATGATGAAGGAGAAGACCGTCGCTGCATTATGGAAGAGGTTGGAACAAATATGTATGTCGAAAACTCTAACCAGCAAGTTGCATATGAAACAGCATCTTTGTGTTCATCGTTTGGAGGAAGGTGCGTCTGTATACGAACACTTAACACTGTTTAAAGAAGTTCTCTCAAACTTGGAGGCCATGGAGGTTTAGTATGATAAGGAAGATCTCGGGTTGATTCTATTTGTTCGTTGCCCCCGTCTTATTCAACCTTTAGAGGCACAATTTTATATAGCTACAAGTCTCTCACAATTGATGAGGTTTATGATTCTTTGACCTCATATGATAAGATGAAGCATCTTATGGTTAAACTCGACTCTAAGAGAGAGAGTCTCATTATTCGTGGGAGACAAGAACGGAATGCTGATGATAATCATGAAAGGACACAGGAACAGAATCCTCGCGGTAAATCTAAGGGTAGATCAAAGTCTTCAAACAGAGGTAAAACTTGTAACTTCTGCAAGAAGAAAAGATACATTAAATTTGAGTGCTATAAGCTACAGAACAAGATCAAAAGGGAGACTGCAAATCAAAAGGGAAAACAACCAGAAAATTCTAATGAAGCTGATGTTGTAGAAGACTACAGCGATGGTGAACTTCTAGTCACTTTTGTCAATAATTCTAAAGTGAGCGAGGAGTGGATCCTTGATTAGGGTTGCACCTTCCACATGAGTCCAAATTGGGATTGATTTACAACTTACGAAATAGTGTCTGAAGGTGTTATTTTGATGGGAAATAATGCTTTGTGTAAAATTGTAGGTGTTGGAACGATTAAAGTTAAGATGTTTGACGAAGTTGTCAGAACACTTAATGATGTGCGACATGTTCCAGAATTGAAGAGAAATTTAATTTCGTTAAGTACTCTTGATTCAAAAGGGTACAGATACACAGCTAAAAATGGGGTTTTGAAGATTTCCAAAGGTTCTCTTGTTGTGATGAAAGAGCAGAGAAAGACTACCAAGTTATATGTTTTACAGGGTTCTACTGTTACTAGTGATGCAACTGTCGCTTCCTCTTCCTTGTCAGATGATGATGTTACTAAACTTTGGCATATGCGCCTAGGGCATTTGAGTGAGAATGGCATGGCAGAATTGAGCAAAATAGGACTTCTTGATGGGCAAATAATTTGCAAACTAAAGTTCTGTAAACACTGCGTTTTTGGGAAGCAAAAGAGAGTTCAATTCACTAGAGGAATCCATAACACGAAGGGAACGTTAGAGTATATTCATTCTGATCTATGGGGGCCATCCAGAGTGCCTTCGAGAGGTAGGGCTAATTATATGCTAACTTTTATTGATGATTTTTCCATAAAAGTTTGGGCATTCTTCATGAAGCAGAAAAGCGATGTGTTTTTTGCATTTAAGTCTTAAAAAACTATGATTGAAAAATAGACGGGAAAATAAATAAAATTCCTCCACATAGACAATGGCTTAGAGTCCTGTTCTGATGAGTTTAATAAACTGTGCAAGTTAGAAGGGATCGTGAGACACTTGACAGTTCGTCATACTCCACAGCAAAGCGGCGTTGCAAAACGAATGAACGGAATGATCATGGAGAAGGTTCGATGTATGTTGCCAAATGCCAACTTACCAAAGTCGTTTTGGGCCGAAGCAGCCTTTACTGCATGTTTTTTGATCAACCGATCTCCATCCGTTGCTATTGAGAAAAAGACTCCACAAGAGGTATGGTCTGGTAATTCTGTTGACTATTCTGATTTAAAGATCTTTGGGTGTCCTACGTATGCTCATGTTGATAATGGAAAATTAGAACCGAGATCCATTAAATATGTTTTTCTTGGTTATAAAGCTGGTGTAAAATGGTATAAGTTATGATGTCCTGAAAATAGAAAAGTTGTGATTAGTAGAGATGTTCTTAAAGAAACTGCTATGCTACCTAACTTATCTCTTAAAGACTCTTCCAATAAAGAAAATCAAAAGCAGGTGGAGCATCAGATTAATCCAGAATCTATAATAGAGTCGACTCCTCAAAGCAGTACAAAAATTTAGAATAGAGTTGCTTCTTTACCACAATACTCTATCGCTAAAAACAAAACTAAAAGAGAAATTAAACCTCTAAAAAAGTATGCCGAGGCTGATATAGTTGCTTATGCATTAAATGTGGCTAAAGATATAAATGCAAACCAAGAGCCATCTAATTATTCTAAGGCGGTTAGCTGTGAAGACTCAGAAAAGTGGATGTTTGCTATACAAGAAGAGATGGAACCACTCCACAAAAACAGAACATGGGATATTGTGAAACTTCCTAAAGGTAAAAAGGTTGTTCGTTGTAAATGGGTGTTTAAAAAAAAAGAAGGGACTCTAGGAGTTGAAGAACCCAGATATAAAGTAAGGCTTGTTGCAATGGGTTACAGTCAAATTCAAGGAATGGACTTCACAGATGTGTTCTCCCCAATTGTAAAGCATAGTTCGATTCGAGCTTTGCTTGGTATTGTGGTCATACATGATTTGGAGCTTGAGCAGTTAGATGTAAAAACTGTATTTTTGCATGGAGAACTTGATGATGATATTTACATGCAACAACCAGAGGGTTTTACAATCTCAGAAAAAATAGGACTATGTTTGCTTGCTGAAAAAGTTCCTTTACAATTTGAAACAGTCACCAAGACAGTGGTACAAGAGGTTTGATTCCTTTATAACTTCTCATGATTTCAAAAGAAGTAGTTTTGACAGTTGTGTTTACTTTAAGAAAAACAGTGATAGTTCTTTTGTGTATCTACTCTTTTATGTTGATGACATGTTGATAGCAGCAAAAGATAAAGGAGAGATAAGAAAGGTCAAAGCCTAACTAAGTGAAAAATTTGAGATGAAAGATTTGTGACCAGCAAAGAAGATACTTGGTATGGAGATTCTCAAAGATAGAAAAGCAAGTAAATTGTACCTAAGTCAGAAAGGGGTACATTGAGAAAGTTATTTACAGGCTCAATATGCAGAGTGCTAAGCCTATTAGTATTCCTTTAGCAGCCCATTTCAGACTTTCATCTGATTTGTCTCCACAGTCAGATGATGAGATTGAGTACATGTCACATGTTCCATACTCTAATGCAGCGGGATCTCTCATGTATGTTATGGTTTGTTCACGTCCAGATTTATCATATGCAATTAGTGTAGTTAGTAGATACATAGCGAATCCCGGTAAAGAACATTGGAAAGAAGTTTAGTGGATTTTAATATACTTACGAGGTACTACTGATGTTTTCTTACAGTTTGGAAGAACTAGAGATGAAGTCATTGGATATGTTGATGCTGATTTTACTGGAGACCTTGATAGAAGAAGATCTCTCACAGGTTATGTCTTTACAATCGAAGGTTGTGCAATCAGTTGGAAAGCCGCTTTGCAAAATACAGTCACTTTGTCTACCACTGAAGCTAAGTACATGGCGATTATTGAGGCTTGTAAAGAAGTTATTTGGTTGAAAGGACTCTTTAGTGAACTCAATGAAGACCTTCAAATCAGTACAGGATTTTGTGACAGTTAGAGTGCCATCTTCCTTACAAAAGATCAAATGTTTCATGAGAGTACAAAACACATTGATGTTCAGTATCATTTTGTTCGTGATATTATTGCTCGTGGTGATATTGTTGTGAGCAAAATTAGTACTCATGAAAATCCTGCAGATATGATGACTAAGTCACTTCCTATAACCAAGTTTGAGCATTGCTTAGACTTGGTTGGTATTCATTGTTGAAGTTAAACCCTTAAGGGGTTTTATGAAAGAGGTGAAAAACTTGTTCGTTAAGAATTCGTGTCAAGGTGGAGATTGTTAAAGTTGTGTGACCCAAATTGTAAGAGATTGTTTGCAAGTCAAGTTAAACAAAATATATCTTCTTTCTAGAAGATTTAGTATTTATGAGTATAATATATTTAGCATTTATTAGCATAATATATTCTACTTTGATTAGAATTAGGTTTTTTCAACCTATAAATAGATGTAGTCGAAACTCTTTTGTAATTATTCAAATTTGACATAGTAAATTTTCTTCTCTTTTGCCCGTGGTTTTTTCCCGAAAGGGTTTCCACGTAAAAATCTGTGTGTTCTTTATTTTTATTTCTCTTTTCTTTGCAATATATTGTCATTACCGACGTTCTATTTTCACAAGTTGTTTAAACAAGAGTTGAGATAGAAAGTTGGGACAATGATATTTTGCAAATAGAGTAAAGCAAGGAGAACACAGGATGTTTGTCAATATAGTTTGGATTCATTGATCTTTATCTTTGTGGAGCTTCGCTCAAAGAATGATTTTATTTAATAATTCACTCAAAAAAATTATTAGCTTAAACGCAATCTATCTTCGCAATGAAAGATAATTGCAACCATGATAATTTCAATCCCAAAATTGAACTCAATTTGTTACAATTACTCTCTCAAAAACCTTATAATACAAACAATGCCTAAGGGTGCAAAAATACTAACTCGAATCATGAAACAAAGTCAAAGTTTTCAACAATTATCAAAGCAATATTTATTCCAAAGAAACAAAAAAAATGCCAACAAAAAAGAATTGAAAGTACTTCCCTATAGGCATAACTCACTAAAAGAAGAAACAAATCAGGGGCTAAATGAATTCCAAGTTGTTGAGCTCGCCGGAGGATTCAAACTTAGGTCATACTTTAATCATTTGTTACTATTATAATATCAGAACTATAATATCTGAAAGATAAAATAAAAATTTAAATCACATGCAGCTTAAAAGGATTCAGCTTTGCTATCCATTACAGACTCATAAATAAACTAAACAAAACCTTACAAAAATTTGTTGGTTGGTCCATTTACAAAACTGTAACGATACATTGAGGAATGGTAGTCTCAAAAGTAACTAGACTGAAATTGTAAGAGTTCAAGCTGGGCCAACAATTTTGCAGTCGTTGATTTTAGCCTGGGATCACCCTTTTGAGCTAAATCAATTAGCACCACTTGCGCTGATTCCCCATACTTCACTCTAAGTTCCTCTACTCCGAATACCCTTTCCAATATCCAAAGCGCTTTTTCCTGAGCCTTCACACTTGCGGTTTCCATGATTTTGATAATCGCTTCCACGCCTGCGTTTTTAGCAATGTAATCGCTTCCGTTTTCCCAGATTTCGTCTTGCAATAGCGTTGCCATTGCATTCAGAACGGCTTCATCAGCTTCCCTTTCCTTGCCTTCCAGGATTTGTATCAATGGCGGGATTGCACCCGCTTTCACCAAACAAAACGTGTTGTTAACAATGCAGTACCCGTCGTGGACGTTGCAGAACGCTGCTGCCGATGGAGGGACACAGAACCAACTTTTCTTTTTCGATTTCCGAAGTGATACCGAGTTCTGTGATAGCTGCGCGAGTGCGGCCGCGGCTCGGCATTTTGCTACTAATGATCCGCAAGATAGCAGCTTGACGAGCAATGGGATCGCCTCGTTTTGTGCTGCGAGAAGCTGTAGTTTTTTATCTGAAGGAACTGTGAATCGAATAAGTACGCCCGCAACACCTTCTGCTAATGAATTCGATATCATTGAAGGGCTTGAATTCATCATGGATATCAAAATTGGTAGCAGATTTGATTTCTTAAGAACTTCAGTCGCTTTCTTATTGCTGATTGGTATGTTGCTCAGTATGCCAACTGCAGCAGCCTTATCAGTCTCCAATGGTGATGATGAGATAATGTTAACAATGGTGTTCAAATGGCTTTCTCTGAGCTGTTCGGTCAATTCTTCCGGTAAATGTTGCGAGAGAGTGTAAAGCAAATCCAATGCGCCGGTCCTGATTTTCATGTTGCTTTCTGTTAGAAATGGTAGAAGAAGATGAATCACACCGTTTTCCTTCATTTTACTTCTAACTTTCGATGCATTAGGATGGCCTGCAATGCTATTCAGTGCTTGCAGAAGGTGACATTGAATTTTAGGACTTGAGAGGTTTAAAAGGGAGAGCATTTGCTGTGCTACATCTTGATTAACAAGAATTGATTCTGACTTTGCGATTCGTGCAAGAATTGCTGAAGCTGGCTCCCGGAGAGTCATGAGCACGGATGTTACAGAGAAAAGGAGCTGAAGCAGAGATACCACTATACCGGAATTGATCAACCGTTGTACATTTTCTGACAAATTCGACAAATTTTGCAATGCATTCAGTGCAGATAACTTCGCTTCAAGCTTTCCGGCATTGAACATCTTTACGAGAGGCTCGACCGCTTCATCTTCTCCAAGGGAAGCTCTACTTTGATCTGTTAGCTCCATTCTCGATAACGCAGTTGCCATGAGGATCTTACTCATGTCGGAGCCTGGCAAGACATTAGAATTTACTATACATTCTAATATCAACAATCAAATGCAGCAAATAAAGGGCATTTTTGTGTTACCTTCCTTCAAGTAGTGCACTAACGGTTTGAAATAACCGGCTTCGGCCATATGAAGCGCATTCTGCGTATTGCTCGACAACGCATTTAACAACTTCCCTGCATTGCTTGAAGCAATTGGATCGTCGCCATTAAGCATTGTAACTAACATAACAATGCATCCCTGAATTCGACCAAGCCGTCTCCAAACTGCTTGAAGGTCTGATAGATCAAGCAACAGCCCTACAGCTTCCCTCCTCTCTTCCGTATCTCGTGTCAACGATTTCACCAATGCCGATAACGATGCTGCATCTGCCATCTTCTCCTGTTAACTAGCATACAGTGTAAGACAGACTAACAAGTAAATATTCAACTGAAAATATCAAGGCAAAATAAAAAAATTAGTTCACCTTGTTTTCGGAATTTTCGGAAGCAAGTTTTTGCAATATCCGAAGAATGATCAACCGGTTGTTCGGCTTACATGAACTCAACCTATTCACTAGAATGAGAACAATGCCTCCTTCATTTATCCATTCATTCGTAATCAATCCTTGCCTAATCGACTCGTTAAACCACAAAAGCGCGAAATTGAACTCTTCATCATCGCCATACTTGAGTTGCAAGATGACATCGTCGATAGTAAGATTTGATCTTTCCTCTATGATTTCAGTTCTTTCTTCCTCAATTTCTGTCTCTGATGCATTGGCAGTGACAAACTCATATCCATGGCTTGGACTAGGAGGCCGACTCGAGCTCGGACTCGGTCCCAGACTTGGACTAGAACTCGGAGCTAAGCTTCCATTGAACCTGACATTCATGAATTCCTTATGCAATGCACTGATCTTTTCTTTCATTTCCAGATGAAGATCAATGCTAGCAAACAACACGAGGCCTAAGGATCTCCCAAGATCTTGTGTCACATTTTCAATCCATGTATTCGGTTGCTTTGAATCAGGGCTTTTGATCAAAGTCTTCACACGCTGAAGCTCTTTCTCGATCGATTCAATCGCTTTTCGGATCGTTCTCGTGTCCATAACATCTTTGTTATCCTTGATATCACTCAAAATTAAACCAAGTTTATTGAGAAGACATGAGAATTCAATGAATAATCCCTTCTCTGAGTCTTTAGCAATTGAGGACACCTCTTCTACTGAGGCTACTAGCTCGGATATAAGTTCAGGGAAGGCTCTGGAATCAGTTTTTTTCATTTTCAAGGACCGGGTTTAAAAAAAAACAAAAAACAAAGATGTCAATGAATTTCCAGAGAAAAAGAAAAGGTTTTCCAGGAAAAAACAGAGGATTTTCCGAGAAAGAAAACCGAGGATTTTCCAGGGTCTAAAAAGAGGTCAAACAAGAGCAGGGTTTTGTAGACTCAGAATCAAAAAGAAACTTTACAAACTTCAAATATCTTATATCACTAAAAATTTAACAAATTAGCACATAAAATAATTCAATGAATGAAAAAAGAACAAAGGGAAGAAAAAAAAGGAAAACAGAGGATTTTCCCAGAGTTCTAAACAGAGGTCAAACAGGAACAGGGGCTGCAAATTCAGAAATAACAGGAACTTTTACATGCTTCAAAGATCTTGTACATGGAAATTTACAAACAAATTTAGATTTATATACACACAAAAAAGGGTAACTAATTAAGGGTGAAGAAAAGAGAAGGAACTTAACCTGAAGATTGGAAGAGAAAAAGAGTGAGAAAAAAGACTAAGAAATTGAATCTTAATTCCAGTGTTAGAAATAGAGGACATTAAACGATGAAAATGTTGGGGATGGAAGGTTGTAATTTGGAGTTATGTGGAGAAGAGTATCTTCCTTGGCAATGTCAGTGTCAGCTGGCTATTGACCTTTTTATCTGCCTTATTTATTACTAAATCTTATGCTTCAATTTTATTTTGAGAAGACCAAGTCAAAATAAATAAATTATTTAAAATTAATTTCATATGTATTTTTGTTTTTGTTCTTTTCCTTGTTTTTTCTTCTTTAAAAACATGATTATAAATAAGTTAAAATATGTTCTTGAAGTTTTAAGAAAATTTAATTATTTTATTTTTCAAATTTCATCATGTCATTATTATTATTATTTTAGGTAAAATCAAACTCATTTAAACTGATCCAAGCCAGCAGGCTTACTTAATACACCTTTTCTTTAGTCTCCTCGTTATTGCCTAGTTGAACCAATTTATTAACATTAACAATACCCATGATAAAAAGAGGCCAACAAATACAATCAAAGTAGTTTGCTTTCAATAAAGTCACTTTAGCCAAAGCATGAGTTGCTTTGTTAGTATCCCTACGTATCCAATAGACAAATCAAGATTAAAACCTAGAAATAATGTGTTGACAATTCAATAATAATTTCCTAGAGTAAAAAAAATCTAACGTACTAGAAGAAAAAGCTTACCATAGTCGTTTATCAATTTTAAGAATAATGTCATTTATACGAATAGATCGAAACCATGAAAGAGCCTCACGAGAAGGATTGACCTTATTACACCGCACAAACTCTCCAATCTCATTACGCTCAATCGAGGCCTACCCTATACACACTCTATCGACAAAGAGTGTACCATCAAAATTACATTTTTTGCTTAGCCCTCAAAGACCGTCTTCAATAGCCATTGTCACCTCACCCACTCTTCCAGATACCAATTGAGAAGCATGTATCACTCTCCTACCCATCCTTGCAAGAACTCATCCACATCATACATAAGCTGATCTGCAGTCAAGACTTTCTACTTTCATACAGTCACATTTCTGCAAAACCAAATGCCTCGTAGCATGCCCAAAATTTGCCTCATTTTTTCAACTTGTTGCTTAAGTAACACACAAGAGATAAATTCCCCCACCAAACTCAAAGCTGGCACAATACCCATCTCCTGCCAAACTGTAATCACAAACAAACAATGGGAAAAAAAATGGTCTAAATCCTCTTTGGCTTGTCAGCATCTATTAGAAGTTGTGTGACCCAAATTGCTGTTAAAACAAAATACAAGTGGCAAGATAGGGGGATCTACGGTACAGGCTACACAAGTAAAATTTGAATAGAAGGCTACTTCTTCTATTTAATGTTGATTACAATAAGGTGTTTTAATCTTACTGTATTACTTTTATTTGACTTTGATTAGAATAAGGTTTTTAAATCTATAAATAGACGTAATCGACTCTCCTCTTGTATCATTCGAATTCGACATAGTGAATTTCCTTCTCCTTTACCCGTGGTTTTTTCCCTAGAGGGTTTCTACGTAAAATTTTGTGTGTTCTTTTCTCTCTTTCTTTGTGATTCATTGTCATTATCGACATTCAATTTTCACAATATCTATAACAAATCAGGTCAATAATTACACAATGGGATAGAGGCTTACTTTTACATGGAACAAAACCCTATAATAAGAGACTCACTCCAACCTTGCTTACTAAGCAAAGCCAAGTCAAATTGGTACAGATGATGGAATCCCATATTGCCATACTTCTTCGAAACACAAAGCTTATCCCAAGAAGCCCAATGAATTCTCTTTCAATCTCCATTAGAATCCCACCAAAAAGAGTTCATCATCTTCTGTAAGTCATCATAAGAATTGGAGGAAGTAGAAAAACACTCGTATTATAAACTGGAAAAGCTTGAGCAATCGTTTTGAGCATCACTTCCTTCCTAGCCATTGGAGAGAAATTTATTCTTCCAACTAAGAATACGTTTACTCAATCATTCTTTAATAACACAAACACCTATTTTCTCATTGGCAAACTTAAGTATTTGTCATGGTTGAGAGGTGAAGTAACACCAACAACATTACAAATAGTGTGTCAAGCATCTTGCTTGGTGTTTGAATTGAACATAATACCTTATGTCAGGAAGTTAATAGCTTGTCCAAAAGTCGTCTCATATTGTCGCAGCACATCTTTTACTTTAACAACTTCTGATTTGCTAGCTCGAGAAAAGAAAAAGCTATCTTCAATAAACATTCAATGAGAAATCGTCCAACTCCCTTGGTAAATAGCAAGACCATGTAAATCACCTCCTCTATCCCTTTTCCAATAATAACTTAAGTCCTCGGTGCATAAAATAAACAGGTATGGTGAAACCGGGTCCCCTTGCTTGTGAACCTATGTGTTCTATAATAAACCTTAGAAAGGTCCAATCAATTCTTTCATAAGCTTTATTGATACTAATCTTTAGTGTGACTTCACCCATAGATCCATGGTTTTTATTTTTCATATTACTTTTTCTTTGAAAGGGAAAATGGTGTAGTAGCCCAATTTTGTCCGGCCCAATACAAATAAATAAACCTAAACAAAGACAAAATAAAAACAAAATAAATAAAGCCCAATTTACCTTAACCCAAATTAGAAGCCCAAATCAACACAAACCCTAAAAGGCCCAAAACAAAAAAAATGACAGAAACCTAGTCCCCTAAGGTTATCCGCGCCGTAGCTTCCGCCTCGTCAGCGAACTCGTTGCCCAAGGTCTGACGCCTCGTTTGCCCTTTCACCGAAATGGCAAGGCGCGACTCCCCAACGTCGTTGACCTTGCCATAGATACATCCAAAGAAAGAACGAAAGAGGACAGAGAGTAAAAATAACAAAAATGGTAGAAACAGCAAAAAAAGAATACAAAATTAAATGTTATGTAATATATTTGGCTATAAAAGCCATGATAACCGCATGTATTTTTTACACACGAAGAGCAATCAAAACAGAATACAAGAAAAAAAAAACAAACAGATTCAAAAGGTAGTCCATTTACTCAATATTTATTTTCTCAAAAATAAATAAAAAAAGAAATACAATAAAAATAGAAATTTGGAAGTTCTTACCGATCTCGCTATGCTTTCGTTGTGGGTGGGGAAGGTTGTCGTCCTCGAGTAAAGACGACCTCTTTTCGACGTGAAAGGCCCTTGATTTCCTATGGATTTGCCTGGGCTCCGTCGGAGGAGAGGGCGTGAGGGGTACGCGTTCAAAAGAGCGGTTGAAAGTTGTTTCTTTTTTGGGTTTTTTTTTAAAATAGAAGGCGCCACCTTTAGATCTAGGTTTTGGGAATCAAAGAGGCTAAAAAAGGTACAATTTTCATAACTCCGGCCACCGGAGGCGACATTCGCCGTTGTTGATGATCGGTGGCCACGGCGGGGCGCCAATGGCTCTGTGGCCGGACATGGAAAGTTTTTGAGAGAAAAAAAGGGGCCCAATTTTTTAAAAAAAAATCGAATCTAGAATGAAATTTTTAAAATTTTTTTGACTTATATAGGCATTACCAAACGACGTCATTTTGGCTAGGTTTCAAAGGTCCCAAAACGGCGTCATTTTAGGCTTGACCAGCCAACCCGATTCGGATCCCCTAGGATTCACGTGTTTTTGTGGAAAGGGTCTATTTATGACCCTGGTCCTTTTGCCTTTTAAGTTATTTTAATCAGATCTTAATTTCACTATTTTTTCTTTTTAGAAATTATGCTATTCAATTTGGGTTCGCCTTCAGTTTGGTCCTTAGACCGCTGACCCCTTGGGGAATGGTGCGTGTACTGTTTTTGGATTAATTGTCCTCGGAGTCCCTGAACTTTTGCATCGCATTTTAATTTAGTCCTTTATATCATTTTTAAAAAAAATTTAGACAGTAGATTTCATTAGACTTTCAATTTAGTCCTTTATTTCCCCTTTCTTTATTTATTTTGTGATTTATAATTTAATTTCCGCTTAAATTTCAATTTAATCCCTCATTTGGTTAATTTTGCCTCTTTATTTACTATGCCATTTATTTTAACACTTAAAATTTATGTCATTTACATTTCCTTTTATTTATACATTTTATTTTTATTTTACCCTTGTTATTATTGTTATCATTATTTTATTTATTCATATTATTACTATGATAATAATTATGATATGATTAGTGCTATTATTGTTATAAATCGATATTCTTATTACTATTATAGTTGCATTATCATTACTCACTAGCATAACATTTTTATTTTATCTTTTATCTTATTTATTTATTTATTCATTTACCTATCATTTTAATATCATCATTTCATTTTTTTTACCCGCTACTATGTTACTTTATTGTGCTAATGTTCATGCCGTGTATCGTGTTAAAACATATTCATCCATTTTATTATTAGGCCTAGATAATTTAAAAAGTATATCGTTAAAAGGTTGCATTCGTTTTACCTAATGAATAGGAAATATTTGAAAACCAATGCAATGTTCATTATTTTTTGGAATTAGAGGAGTCGTGCTCCCAACTTACGGAGTATGGTCTTTTTCTAAAACCGAAATAATTGAATATCCATTTTAAAAATAAAAAAAACGAGATTTAAGTAACGATCAAATTGTGATTATTCTTGTTTTCGAGGATTTAAAGCATCGTGTCCTAACTTACGGAGCATGATCTTTTCTTCTTTGATTAACTTGAAATAGGGCCTTTACGTGAAAATTAATTTAGTTAAGCAATATTTTAATAAAAAAAATCATGCAAAGAGGGATCGTATTTTAATTTTATTCAAATTTTCAATTTTCGACATCAAAACATCAAGTAACCAACTAGGTACCAATTTTGGGCGTTATGAGGGTGCTAATCCTTCCTCATACGTAACCGACTCCCGAACCCACATTCTTGGATTTCGTAGGCTAAAAATTATTGTTTTAGTAAAATCTAATCTTTTATTAAGATGATTAGATTTTGAGGTGACCCGATTACACCTAATAAAAAGGATTGGCGGCGACTCCATTTTCGTTTTTAAAATAAAAGTCGATTTAAAGAAAAAAGGTTTCCACAAATGGGACCAATTCAACTAAACCGTAGGGATTGTAACAATTGGGTGCAATTTTGAATAAAAAATTAAATCAAATTAAATACAATAATATAAACAACAAAATAAACTATTTAAATTATTATATTTAACTTTTATTCAAAATAATATACCAATGGAACAAAATTCAATAAAAATTGAACCATAACAAAGTTGAACTAAATTTAATAAAATTAAATCAACATTGCAAGTGAAGTTTTAGACTCTACAAACAGGATGAGGATTAACCGGTGTTCTACAAGAGTATAGTAAAATACTAAAAATAGAGACACATGTCAATTTCTTAAAATTATTTGTAAAAAAATATATCGTGAATATATCAAATATTAACCCTATTATGATTCAAATTATCTTTTATTTTCTCGATTTTTCTGTCGGCCCTTAAAACTATTTTAATGATAGCTATAGTGGTTATAAAATGAATCATCCAAAAATCTTATTAAAAATATTTTCATTAAAAAATAAATCCCTATTAGATTAATAAAATTTATGGGAATTTCAACATCATAAAGCAGCCATCCCAAATTGACAAATGGAAAAAATTGGGATGGCACTTAGCCCACGTTTAAGTGTAAAAGCCAAAACTTGAAAAGAATTTCCATGTTCCTTCTTGGATTTTGACCACCAAATATTTTTCTCCAGACTTCCATTTTACTTTCAACCGTCTCTTTTAGTAAAATATCATTCTTCTTCCTTTTGGACGTTTCTCCCACATTTTCAATTTGACTTTTCATTTTGTGTATGGAATTCCAAATTTTTATTTAAATTTGACCATGTTGCTCTTTAGGAAATTATAAGTTTTTTTTAAAGAAGGAAATTATGTGTTAAATGTTTCTATTCAAAAGTAATATATATTCATCCTCTTAAAAGAATTTGATTTATCATTCTCCTATTAAAAGAGATAGGGATGACATAAAATTACAGTTTAATACAATCATTTCTCTATAATTATAATATGTTTTATATAATTTATAATAAACTTTATAAAACTAAAATACATAGCAAAATTATGAAAAATTCAAACCTAATAATATTAGCAATTTACTTCCATCAAATTAACCTTAAAACCGAATCAATAAATACCAAAACATATAAATTTTTTCAAATACATGTACCAAATTAGACTAAAAATAACATATGTACCACGTTAAAGAAAAAGCCAAACTTGAATACCAAATGATATATTAAGTCTTTATTTTTTAGCTTTTCCAAATAGAGTGGAAAGGGGATAAAAGAAATAAAGAGAAATAGTGTGTTTAATTTTGTATTTGTACTAATTATTTTATCAATATTATTGTATTTTGACACACTACACCAGAACAGGCTTTTAGCGGCGTTTTTTTAGGCCTTTAGCGGCGCTTTTTAACGCCACTAAAGGCATTTGCGGCGCTTGAAGAAGCACCACAAAAAATGCCGCTAATGACAACGTCGCTAACTTTTGCGGCGCTTACAGAAAAAACGCCGCTAAAGAACATGTTCTTTAGCGGCGCTAAGAAAATAAATGCCGCTAAAGATCATGTTCTTTAGCGGCACTTAGGAAAAAACGCCGCTAAAGATCATATTCTTTAGCGGCGCTTGGGAAGAAAACGCCGCTAAAGGTAGTATTCTTTAGCGGCGCTTATTTCACGCCACTATTTGATATGACTTTTAGCGGCGCTTTTTTAAAAAATGCCACTAATTTTGTGATTTTTTTAAAATAAAATTTTCTGTTTTTTTCAGCCCTCTTGCAACAACAAATCAAAAGCAACCAGATCTAAAGCAACCAAAAACAATAAATTTATATAATATTTCAAATTAAATGACTAAAATAATATTAATTGATATAAATAAAAGTAATTCATACTTTTCTTTACAAAAACGTTAAAAGTTAAAATGATAAAAATATTTATGAAATATACACTATGACGGCGGAAGTTGCGACTGCTGAAACATCTTCATCATAATCTGAAGCTGCTGTTGAAGTTCGTCGTACTTTTTGCTCTGCTCTGCTTCTCTCGATGCCACATCTTTTTGAAGTCGTAGCTGTAGTTCTTCATATTTCTTTTGAACCTCTGCTTCTATCGCTGCTTCTCTCGCTGTGGCCTCTGCTTCTCTCGCTGTAGCCTCTGCTTCCCTCGCTGCCGCCTCTGCTTTAAGTTGTTGCTGAAGTTCTCCATGTTTCCTTTGAACCTCAAATGTGATCGCTTGCATCTAAGCCATCTGGTCTTTTAACCTCTGAACTTCAGCTTGAGATTGACTCCCCGAAGCCATGTATTGGTGCGAGCTGGATCCAAAATATTGGGTTGGGCTGATAAAAGATCCTTGAAATCGAACCCGACCATACTTTTCAGGACCCAAAACTTCAGTAATAATCCGGTTATCAATGTCTTCAAGATGAACAGAACTATCACTAGAAGCAATCGCTTCGTACTCCGTCATTTTTTCCTTTAGTTTTTCCTAATAAATAAATCACATAGTTAGGAACACAATATATATTAAAAAAAACAAATGCAATATAACAATAGTCGCATTACAAGCAATGAATTAAACCATTAGAAAATAAACACTATAAATAACTAAAACAAGTCAAATCGTATTAAGTAAACGTACCATAATTTCACCAGTTTCAGGAGTCATAGCAGATCCATCTTTCTTCTTATGTGTAATTTCAAAAAGTTGAAAGCGTCTAACTTTTTGACCGGACGACCGTTCCTACAATATAGTAGTAAAAATATTATTTAATAGAAAGTTATTCATATTTGAGAATATTAAAAAATTAAAAATACCTCCGCCTCAGCTACACATGCAAAACTTCTCGACCCGGATGTGTGAGTGAATTTTTGTTGCTGCCGGCTGCTTTTTCTAACTCGTTCACGATCCTACGTTATAAAATTTTTAGTACGTAAATAGTAAATACTATAAACCAAAATAATTACAATAGTTTGGAAGTACGTCGTACCTCGCCTTTCTAAGAATGCCAAAATCTAACCGCATCTTCCCATTGGTACCTCAACATACCCGGCGGGACATTTTGCAATTTCTCATCGAGGGTTGTTTTTGTCTTATAATAATTTTTCTTCAAAGTACTTTTATTGTCTCTCCATCTTTTTCCCAATGCCTTTTTTACATAAGCATCCGAGACCTCTAAAGCAAACCTCGCCTACAGAAAACACAAGTTAATAAAGTAAACATAAATGAAACTATTTCCCAAGCATTACAGATGACATTAACATTTTGTTACCTTAATATTATCGAGGGCTTGGTTTTTGTTGCTATCGGGCATTTGACGCCATGACTCGTAGTTGATAGGCAACATATTCGCATTTCGTGCTAAAATGCCCATGTATCCTGCTAAAAGTCGAGCTTCTGATCCAACAGGCTGACCAAAACTGTTTCTACATATCTTGACACGCTCGACTGGATCTAACTCGTATAACTCTCTAAGTAGCGTACGTCCTCGACCTCTGCGCGTCCCACCATTTTCAGCTACAAATGGTCTATTATAATATAAGAATTTGAAAAATAAATCAATTATAAGTCAACACGCATGTAAATTAAATGTAAAATTACTTTGAACTTCCGTAGGATCCTCAGGTGTAATCGGAACATTCAAAGATCCAATTGCTGTCTGTTGTTCAGTATTATTTATTTCTGTCGAGTTTGGATCGTTTTGAACAATGCTTTCCCTTATAATTTTTCTTCTAGGCATTTTATCTACAATACACATAAAATGTAATTAAACTTAATAACTAATTACAACAATAACAACACATATAAAATAGTTGAAATATATAATAAGACCAAGATTTAATACTAATGTAAGTTACATATAATTAAACAATCGTAAAATCTTACTACATCATTATTAAGTAAATATCTTCATCCGTATCTGACGAACCCATTGAAATTGTGCACTAGTACTAGGGATATTATCGTTTAAGTTTTGTTCGAAATGGCAAAGTTTACGATCATCATCGATGTTATCTCTACTTCTCGCCCATGTCAAACAAGTCTCTAGGGATGTTACGAGTACAACGTACCAACCCTCATCGATTGGATCTTTTGAGTAAAAACTTGTTTGACTTGAGATGAGAATACATACGGCTAATCTATCAGTTGTTGTCCTGTGTGAATCAATCGGTCAAAGTTCACCATTGTAAAACCAAATTGATCTTGCTTGATTCCACGAGCTGTATTAACATCGGCCCAATCACCTCGAAATAAGACAACTTTCCATTTGCCGTAGTAATCCAACTCAATTATGTCAGTAAGATGTCCGAAATATTCCATATTTCCCTCGACAGGATTATTGTCCCTAGCACTAGCATAACTTGTAATTGCAGAATTAACAACTATTCCACAATTTTGCGTTCTCCTCAACCTCTCGCGATATTTTGTATGAAATCTGAATCCGTTGATGAGGAACGCACTATATCTTTTAACCACTCGATTTGGACCTTGGGAGAGCCATTTAACTTTGTCGTCTACGTTCTTCCCACTCCAAACCTATTGAACAGAAAGTAAACTGAATAATTAAAAATGTTATGAAAAAACATTATTACTTGTAAGCGGAAGCTCCAACTGCATACCGTTTGGCTTAACCATTCATAAAAAGATTCTGTAAACAACTTATTGATATCTCGATGTTGTGTTCTTCGGGAGCGCGAACGAGATCCCAATATTTGTTTGTACTCACCGTGTTAAAAAAATGTTCACTTTGTTAGAAGATAAACAATTATTAGTTTGATAAATATTTATCAAATTTGTAGAACTTACTTCCGTAAAGGTTCCAATGATTCGTGGTGAAACAGAACATATCGATGTGCTTGTACCCACGATAAATGATCTAATTCTGCAATTTCAACTTTGCCGATTGGTTCTCCAAAACTTTGGAACAAATAAGTATCGGCTAAGTTATGGTCCGCGAGTCCAGCATTCCTATTTGGTCTGTTCAACCTTGTTTCAACATCTTCCAAATATCTTGAGCAGAAGGTCATACATTCATCTGCCAAGTAGCCTTCAGCAATCGATCCTTTTGGATATCGCTTGTTCCGACAGTAAGACTTTAATTTGGATAGGAACCTAAACACAATATACAACATTATCAAAAGTTGTAACTAAAGGCATAGAGGTGAATGAAGGAAAATTTTAAAAATTTTAACTAACACCTTTCTATGGGATACATCCATCGATAAAAAACGGGTCCGTCAAGAATTGCTTCGTGCGGGAGATGAATTATCAAGTGAACCATAATGGTGAAGAAGGAAGGTGGGAAGATTTTCTCCATGTTGCATAAAGTCAAAGCGGCTCGACCCTGTACCTTCTGAAGTTCTTGAACATCCAAAACTTTGCCACAAATGGCTTTCATTATGTTGGATAGTTCAATTATACAAGACGTCACCTTCTTGGACATACAACATCGTGAAACAAGCTGGCGATAAATCTTGCATCAAGATGTGATAGTCATGTGATTTCAGCGAATATAATCTTCGATCTTTAACACTAACACATCGAGATATATTTGATGCATACGCATCTGGAACCTTCATATCCTTTAGCACTATACAGAACAGTTCTTTCTCAGTCTTGGACATTGAGAAAATAGAAGGCGGCAACTGATATTTCCCGTTCGGAAGTGGATTGGGATGAAGATCAGGCCGAATTCCCATTTGGACTAAATCAAGTCGACTCTGAAGATTGTCTTTTGATTTTCCGTCGACATTCAAAATTGTACCCACAATGTTCTCGCAGACATTTTTCTCAATGTGCATAACATCAAGATTGTGTCGTAAAAGGTGATTCTCCCAATAAGGCAACTAAAAAAAATACTTCTTTTTTTCCACAAGTCCGCCTCATTAGGATCGTCCTCTTCGTCGGAGCTTTCATCAACTTCATCATTTGATCTTCTGTTTCTTTGCGTGTTTGGCGGTTGGTTCATCTTCCCATAAATGAAATTCATATCTTCCAACATGAACAAGATTTCAGAGCCACTGGTCTGGGAAAGAGCTTCTCTGAACTCTTCTGTGCCGTCAAATACAGAACTCTGAAATCTAAATCTATGATTTTCCGGTAACCACCAACGATGCCCCATGTAAGAAAACTTCTTCCCATTGTACAACCATTGCGAACATGTTTGTGCAGCACAACAATGACACGCATAACGACCCTTGGTACTCCAACCGGATAAATTGGCATAAGCGGGAAAGTCATTAATGGTCCACATCAAAGCCGCACGTAAATTAAAGTTCTTTTTTCTCACCACTATTAGCACATAAACAAAGTCCACTTGCTTAAAACCATTTGGGGATTTGCATAATACATGTCAAGACGGTGACTAAATGCAACGGCTATAGCAGTACCTCGAACAGCAAGATGATTAACTACCAAACCTTTTGTTTGCAACAAAAATTTACCCTTGAAAATTTTGTTCTTTCAATCAAACTAAAGGCGATACATTACAACGAAGAATAAATATTTACCTTCCACGCAAAAAGTAGACAAGTTCTGCGGTAAATACGCGACAAGCTAGCGGCAAAAATTGACCTTTCACGCCAAAGAATAGCGTTATCCTTCCAACCCGACAAGCTAAGCTCAACAAGCATAAGCATAATTATGAGCGGTTACAAACTACTATAAACTACAAGCAGGATATAAACAAATTATGAACAAAAATTTGCAACGAGAAATGTTATTAGATTTATATTATTTTATAAGCTATAGAGTAAGAATTATTTGATAAGCTATAGAGTGAGAATTATCATGCAACGAGAAATGTTATTAGAAATGCATTACTTGATAGGCTATGGGACCAAATACAACAATTATTTGATAAGGTATATTCCAACGAAGTGTTCAAGAGAGCACTGCACAAGGTTTTTGTCAAGAGTTGGTTCAAATGTGCCAAATTTCTGGCATGGTGAATTTTCCTAACCTTTGTTTTCACTAACCAACTAATTTATCTATATAACAGCTTCCAATGGATGCCGTTTGGTGCCTGAACCTTTGATCAATTTGGTCTTTTAAATGCAGGGATTCGATTGAGACCCCGTAATTCCAATCTATTCAGCTAGACCAGATCAAGTTAACAAGGCACTGAAATACGTATACCATGCTGCTGCAAACAAGCTTGAAGGAAAATAACTTGAATTACTCATTGCCATTCTTCCAGACAACAATGGATCCTTATATGGTATGTCCCTTCTTGCAACTATATTAATTGTATGAAGAAAATTTTTCATGATTAGCAGGATAATAATGTACAACAAGACGGAATATACTGCTTAGTTTGCTTTGATTTTGTTTAAAAATAATAATATTTTTTCATGCGTATGACATGAGATATGGTACTTTTGGTTTCAGTAAGAGCAATTATGGGACCAAATATTATCATTTCCTATAATACAAACAGGAGAGTGAAAATGATGAAAAAAATTATGAACAGTTCCAAACTATTTGGAACTACAAGCAGGAAATAAACAAATCATGAACTAAATTATGCAAAGGCTATAGATAAAATTCTAAGAACAAATTCCGGTCTTTTTCATCCCAAACAGGATCTTTGTAAAATTATCGAAACCCATCAACAATTTAGCATTTAGTTAACATTATTAGGTGTAAAATAATGTATGTGAGGTTGTAACCTAAACCCTATACCAGGTGCAAAACTATTTGCGCGCAGAAGAGAAAGAGGAAAACATTACCGATCGTTTTACCCAAGCGACGGTAGAGGAGTGCGGTGGTACACGACTGTCACGGTCGACGGTCGACGAGCAACAACAGAAGGGTCAGTAAACGGTAATGTAGTAGTGATGGTTGAGGCACAGTAGACTAGGGTTCTATATTTGGGGGATTTTTGGGGAAAATTTGGGGGGAATTTTTGGGGAGAAAAGTGATTTGTCGGCTAAGGGATGGGATTATTTGGGATGAAATACAGACACTATAAAACGACAGCGTCTTACCAGAATGAACATTTGTGGCATTTCTAATATAGCGTCACTAATGCCTTTAAGGTGTCATGTAAAACGACAGCGTTTCTCTAAAATGGGCGAAAAATTTGCGGCGTTTTATTTGATAGCGCCGCTAAAACCTACCTTCAGTGGCGTTTTAGGCGTTGCGCCGCTAAAGCCGAAAAAAGTTCCCAAACAAAAATTACATCGTTTTGCCCAAACTAATAATATTTTCCGGCGTTTATGAATAAAACGCCGCTAAATCAAATTTTCGTGGCATTTTATACAAAAACGCCACTAGTACATTAATTTATTTTATTGAAACGCCATCATTTTCAGAAATTTTAAAACATTGTTTTTTTAATTAATATTTAAAATATATATATAAAATTAAAAATTGCGGCGTTTTCACCTGAGCGCCGCTAATACCGTTAATATGCCACACAAAACGTCAACGTTTTAATTACAGACTACAGAGCAATGTTGCGGCGTTTTCTTCCTAGCGCCGCTAATTCCCAGATTTAGTGGCGTTTTCGACGTTATGCCGCGAAGGTTGTTAAATTCCCAGCCAAAAACTACACCGTTTTCTCCAAATTATTAAAAACTTTTGCGGCGCTTTTGATGAAAACGCCACTAAATCTCACATATTTTATTTATTTATTTATTTCTTCTATGTTTCATTAAAATTTTAATTAAATAATTATTAAAATTTTAAGTAATATTTAAAATTTTTTGATAAAAATATAAAATTTTGTTTTTTATTTCATTTTTATATTTTGTTAGTTTTTTCTAATATTTTGATCCTATCCAAATTCAATAATTAATTACCTATATATATATATATATATCCATATAAAAAATATCAAATTGTTAAGGTTAAATATTTTTAAATATAAAAGTATTAATTAATTAATTGTATCATTTAACAAGTCTCAAATAAACCTTAAACCCTAATTAACCATTCAATATACATCTTTGAAATATCTTAAACCCTAATATATATATTATATCTCTTAACTAAATAATATAAATTAAATATACATATTTGAAATATCTTAAATGATCACTGAGCCTCCACGTACCAATTGTAGGATTCTTGACATGTGCTATCGGTGCCCTAGGAACATTGCCAAAAAACCGAAAGGGGACTTCTAGCTTCCAACAATCCAAATCCCGTCGTTCATCAATAAATATATTTAGAACAATCCTTTCTACTATAAAGAAGGGTGAACTAGATTTTGTAGAGTACTGACAAAAAATTGGAGAAACAAAACCGGGGCAGTCACTACTTACTCGACTGCTAGCACATACTCAAGGCCGATAAGACGTAATATATACTCATAATTTAAATATATTAAATTTATCATTATATATTTTACAAACATATAAGAACATATTTAATATATAAATTAATTAAACTAATTAATCTAAGCAACCAACCCTAACTTGAGTACCCTTGACACCCTAACCCCTAAATCCCTAACCCCTAACCCTTAAACCTACCTAAACCCTAAACCCTAAACCCTAACCCCCTAAATCACTAACCCTTAACCCCTAACCCCTAAATTCCTAACCACTAATCCCTAAACCTTAATCCCAAACCCTAATCCATACCCCTTACTCCTTAAAATACCTTCCAAAAAATTCCCTAAATCTTTAATAATCATAAAATATAGTTTAAATCGATTAAACAATAATTAATAGTTAAAAATTTTGTATAAAGTAGCAATAAACAATATTAATCTTTATAAAATTTATTTTTATATAAAGTATGGAATTTTTAATATTTTATTTTATTGATAAATGAATAAATTTCTCGATTAACAAATTTATTATATTCTTAATTTCTCAATTAGATAAATGAAAACAAGAAGGATGAACAACTATATATATATATATGGCAATTTTTTAATATTGAAGTGATAACAAAAGGAATATAGCGAGTTAGGTATATGCATATATTTTAATTTGAATATTGATTTCAATTCAAATTCACAAATTTATTTAAGTATTTAATTAAATGTTTGTCATGAATTATTAAAGTATTACTATTCCAACCTTGAATTTAAATTAAATAATATTATCCATTAAATATTTTACATATTCTAGAATTAAGTTGAATTTTATTTAATTAATCTAAATAATGTTAAACCAATTAAGATAAAATGTATTTTATGGCGTTTCCATCAAAACGCTAAAACTCAACATTAGCGGCGCTTTACAAAAACGCCACTAAAGCCCTAAAATTAGCGGCTCAGAAAAAACACCACTAAAACCATAACATTAGCGGCGTTTGTTTAAAACGCCACTAAAGCCTCTGAAGGTCACCAAGCAGCGTTGGGTTTGGAGTTTTTGTGGCGTTTTAGCAAAAGCGCCGCTAATGCATATTATTAGCGGCGTGTTTTTATAAGCGCCGCTAAAGGCCTATTTTTTGTGGCGTTTTCTCACAAACGCCACTAATGCCCGATTTTTACCGGCGTTTTTCCACAAAGCGCCACTAAAAGTACCGCTAAAAGCCTATCTTGGTGTAGTGACATGACTTGTATTTTCATATTATTTTTTGTTTGTATTTGATTTAGAGAAAAAAATATTTTATTTTTAATGTTTATTATTTATTTAAATGAATGGTCTCATCAATTTAGGAAAAATTAAAAAAGAAAAGAATTTTAATTACTATATTTTTGTTTTAACTCATAATAATGTATTTAAAGGATTCAATTTCTACTTTTGATTGTCGATTGAGTCTTAGCTTGATTAGTATGAGTATTGTTACCAATGCAGAAGGATGTGGGTTCAAGTGCGATTAAGCGCATTATTCTCCTATTTATGGGTTGGGAATGGGCTATGAATAATTTTAGAGATTATATTAAAAACAACAGATATGATTAGAACTTATAACAAGATTATTAAAAAAAAATTCTTACCTTTGATTTATGCTCAATAATTTTTTTAATATACCTTGAATCATGTATTTAAAATAAAAGCTCCATATATAATATATTCATTTATAAATAGTTGAGTATACAAATTTTAATTTTCATAATTTATTTAGAGAGAGAACAAAAAATTGTTTAAGGCAACGCAAGTCTTTTACTAATCACTATGGAACCGGGGTCTAGTTGACATTTATTTTCATAATTAACAAAAATTAAAATAAATAATAGTTATTTAATAATATTTAATTTAAAATGAATTATTATTAAACAAATAAATTATTAAAATTGAAAATCCCCGCATTAATGAGACATAATCATAAATATATTAGATATTACAAGGCCTTTTGTTCAAATCAACTTGCGACCCTACTTATCTTAATTAAAAATCTAAATTATTATTTAATATATTAATTTAAATTATTAATTATTTTAAATAAATTAGGTTTAAAATTATCCTAATTTAATTTAAACTCATAATTATCTTAATTGAAATCCAAATTAATATCTAAACAATTAATTAAATTCCTAATTATCTTATCTAAATTAGAACTCTAATTATCCTAATTTAATTCAAACTCTTAATTCAAATATAAAATATTATCTAACCTATTAATTTAAATTATTAATTATCTTAAATAAATTAGAACTCTAGTTATCCTTATTTAATTTAAACTCCTAATTATCTTATCTAAATTAAAATTAAATTAATTTAAACTCTTAATTGTCTTAATTAAAATCTAAAACAGTATCTAACCTATTAATTTAAATTCCTAATTATCTTATCTAAATTAAAGCTCTAATTATCAAAAGAAATCTAACCTCACATGATTTTCTTTGAGATTTTTTAGTGTTAGTTTTTTTACTCTTTTACTTTCACGTCGAAATTAGCCAATTTACTCTCTCAAAAGGGTTAATTTCTAATTTAGTCCTTTATTGACTATTGAACACTCAATTTAATCCCTATAACTAAACCAAAATTCAACTTATTCTCCAGATTATACCCATATTTAGTAAAAAAATTAAATTATTTACTTTTATTTAAAACAACTTCTATTAATAAATTTTATTAAAGAATATAATTTCATAAATTAAATGCAAGAAATTTCTTACTCAATAATCAATCAGATTTTCATAATATATTTTATTTCTTTTGAAGTTTTGGAATATTTTATTCCTATAAGTATAATCCTACTTAATTTAAAATACACCAATAGGCAATAGATTTTACGTTTTTAATATTTAGTTAGTTTTTAAATATTGAATTTTTAATTAAAATAATTAGTGTAAAATAATATTTTTATTTAAATTATTGAATATAATTAAAATATATTAATTTATCAATTCAAATATTATAGTAGAAAATTTTAAATAATAATTAAAGTATTTTTAATATATTTTTAATCATAAGATTAAAAAATAAAAGCTCAAAACAAGGCCATTGGGCTGCCCAGTACATCAATACAAAAGAAAACAAGGAACATAAACCCAGCTATTTACTCTAGATTGCTTCAATAAGCAGAAAGATAAGAAAATCTAGAACCTGCAAAATTAATACTAGTACTGCGGGCGAAAACCCTTCGGTTTCTCTGAAAACACCTAGCAGACGAACCACCCTTATGCTTCCCCTTCTCTCGGCATCAGTAAAGTTCAATCCGGTGCCTCGCTCCAGCAGCGATCTTGTTCAACCAACTCCTCTACAAAATCCAGAACACCATTTGACTCGAAAAACGCCAGTTTCAATTTAAGCCCTTCACTCACCAATTGGTGCGCCACTCCGTTTGCCGATCGCTGAACATGCATGAAGGTACAGACCTGAAAATCCTTAGTCATCTGTTTCATGTCTTCAATATATGCTGAAATTTCCGATCTATCATCCTCATTGCTTTTCGCTTTTTTAATCACTGTGAGGGAATACCCTTCAACTTTCAATATCCTCAGACCTAGATCTAAGCACAACTTCATGGCCACTGTGCAAGCCACTGCTTCCGCTGCAAAAGGCGATGGGATACTCTCATGTAGAGTTGCTCATGGGCCGGGTGGCCTGGCTCGGCCCGACAGTCCGCCCGAAATATGGGAGGGTTTGGGTAAAATATAGGTCCGAAATATGGGCTTGGGTAAAAAAACGAGGCCCGTTTAGAAAACGGGCCGGGCCTCGGGCACTACTTTTTTGACTCGAGTCCGGCCCGATATAATAAATATATTTATTTTTTAAAATTTTAAAATATTTTTTTAATTTTTTTAATTTTAAAATATTTTTAAAATATTTTTTTAATTTTTTAAAATTTTTAAAATAAAAATGGGCCGGGCCCGTACTTATTATTTTTTTCCGGGCCGGGCCTGGTTAAAATCTTAAGCCCATATTTCGGGCCGGGCCAGGCCGGGTCTAGGACCCGAGCTGAAATTTTTTATGGGCACGGCCTGAACCCGGCCCATGAGCACCTCTACTCTCATGACAGACAATTTTTGAAGCAATTACATTCCCTCTTTGGTCTCTAAGCAATATACCCGAACATGAAATCGCTTCTCTTTGACAATATGCAGCGTCAAATTTTACTTTTATACAAGCATCTTTCGGGCCCTTCTACCGTTCCACTGCTTCTCTTCGCAAGACTCTTTCCAAGTCATCCAGTTCTTTAAGATAGTTCTTGACAAATCTGGCAGTAGATAAACCATCTTGAAACCACCGTTCATGCACTCATTTATTCCGATTCATCCATATTGACCACAAAACACACACAAACAATCGACACTGATTTTGTAAATACTGAGAAAATATGTATGAAATCTAGTCAATGTGGAGTCTTGTGGCAATTTAAACTCCAAATTCTCCATACCTCTTTTGTTATTTTGCAGTCGCGCTACATATGTAGGAGAGTTTCTGCATCATCATCACATCGTGGGCATCTGGCAGTGTTCATTAGTCTCCTATAGTGTAAATTACTAAAAGTAGGGATAAAATTCTGTATATTACGCCATATTATAATTTTATTTTTTAGTGGCACTTTGAGCAACCACGTTTTTTTGTAAAGGCTGCATTCTGTATTATGTACCTGTCTAGGAGTAGGATTTCGAAAACCCTGTATTAGAAGCTTGTAACTACTGCGCACAGAGTACTCTCAAGAAGCTTCACCCCTCCATGCCAAATGATCATCTCTCGGGCACTATGATAAAGGAATTTTTAGGATCCGTTCAGCATCCCTCTCACTAAATGTATTGAAAATCACATTCCTCTTCCATCTTCTAATGTTAGGATCGATCAAGTCTGCCACTGTTTGTACATTCTGATTTTTAACACCGTCTTGAATTTTGTAGCTAGTACTTTCTAGGACCCAAGAATCACCCAAAACAGAAATGGAAGTCCCAGTACCCACTCTCCAACAAAGGCCTTTATGAAGGAGCCCTTTCGCAGTCCACATGCTTTGCCAGGTATAGGAAGGTAAATTATCTAAACCTGCGTGGATGAAATCTGTTAACGGTTAGTATTTCAATTTTAATGTTCTATCTAACAATGAATTCGGATAAGAATTAACTGCCACCCTTGCTTAGCTAATAACACTAAATTGAACTTGGATAAACAACGAAAACTGAGACCACCATTTTCCTTTAATCCGCATAGAGATTCCCAATCACACCTATGTAATCCTCGTTTACCTGCCACCAAAACTTCCCTATAATATTTTCCATTCTTGTACAGAGCGATTTTGACAAAATAAGACAAGACGTTGAGTACACTGGAATTGACTGCAAAACCGATTTTATAAAAAACTTTTTTACCCCGTTACGAAAGAAATCTAATACTCCAACCATCAATTTTGTACTTAATACAGTCTTTGAGTTTTTGGAAAGCCTTACGTTTTGCTCTTCCCACCATACTTGGGAGCCCCAAAATAACTTCAAGATTTTCTGAGCTATTGACACCCAAAATGTCTTCCACCACTTTTCTATCTCGAACATCAACATTCGTGCTAAAAAAATTGGTAGATTTATCAAAATTTATACATTGGCTCGTACAACTTTCATACTCCCTCAGTGCCAAATAACCTTTTTTTCCCAATCTCTTGTTTTTAAAAGCGTGCAAAAGTTCATAGGCAAGCATCAAGTTGTTAGTAATCAACCTCCTAGGTACTAATGCACTTTGCGCCTCATAAATGTAGAGTTCTAAAACTTTTTGAAGCCTATTAGCAATAGTCTTAGGTATAAATTTATACAAGATAGTACAAAGGTTTATAGGTTGAAAACTCTTTAAGAATTGTTGAGTAGGATGTCTTTGGAATAAAAAAAATATTTGTGACATTAATAGGTTCCAATTACAAACCTCGATTAAGAATTTCCAAACAGTAGGCATTGACATTTCGTCTCACAATATGCCAGATTTTTTGAAAAAATAAAGCAGGGAATCCATCAGTCCCTTACACCATTGTGGGACTCATACCTTTTAACGTCGAATAAAGCTCCTCCTTGTAATCCCTAATTAACTTTCTATTCAAATCTTTCGATATGCAATTTCCCACACCTCCCAAAATGTGATCCAGATTCCCAACCCTACTAGTAGTGAATAAATTTTAAAAATAATTTTTGGCAACCCTTTTCATTGATTCCGAATCCCTTTTTTCCTACCCATACTCATCATCTAGGCAATGAATCTAATTCTTCATTCTCCTTTGGGTTGGAAATTTATGGAAGAAAGTGATATTCCTATTGCCATGTTTCAACCAATTGGCTCACGCTCTTTGCTCCTAATAAGCTTAATCTTTTTCAATTTTCATGATGAGCTGTAATTTTACCTCTATTAACTTCATGAGATTGTCCTCCTCCACTTTCCTGCTTATTAAGAGCCTCCAACTCCTTTGTAAGACCATCAACAAGTCCCTTACGTTTTGTTTTGATCTTTTGCTCCCAACTACTCATACCCTCTAGCAATAAGAACAACCGTTCCGATATATTTCTGGAACTAGCCTCCAAAATTTTCCTAATTTTACCCTCACACGATTCTTCCAGTATCCACCATGATTCAAATCAAAACCTTTTTTGCGATCCTCTACTATCATCACTATTTGTTTGGATAAATAAGGGACAATAGTTAGAGAACGAGTGAGGTAAATGTTTAACCAAAGAGTCCGAGAACAAAGTCAACCATTCTGTATTAGACACACACCTATCGACCCTTTCTCTTATATCTATATCACAAATATTTCCTCTTTCCCATGTGACCCATACTTCCGTGAAACCCATATGGTGAAACCCATATGGACAAGATAACAATCCTTAAGAGTGCTACAAAAATCCTCCATTCTTCTTTCCTCCCTCGGGATCCCCTATTTTTTCATGCACATACAGGTTCTCATTGAAATCCCCACAGACCATCTACGGATGAGTTTGATCTCTTCCCAAACGTCTCAATAAATCTCATGTCTTTTCCTTCTCATGAATTTCAGGGGCCCCAAAAAATCCTGTCATCCTCCATTCTGGACTATCAGCTTCTTCATTAACAATCGCATTTACATGGTTTTTTGAATAGCTTCTTAACACAATCGAAATTTCTTCCTTCTATGTTAAGCATAACCCCCCCGAGTTCCTTCAGTCGGGAAGACAATACCGTTTTGAAAGTCGTACCTATGATATCTTTCCATTCTTTGACAATTTAATTTGGTCTCCATAAAGAAGACTATTTGGGGACAATGTTTCTTCAACAAATGTTGAAGTCTTCGAATAGCTCGCGGATTCCCCAGTCTACGGACATTCCAACTTAACAGTTTCATTGCTCCCGGTCAACTTGCCTATTGGTAGTCGTCAATATTTATTGAAGTGGAACATTTGTTTATTTTGAATGGAGGCTCTTCGAATCTAGTAAAATAGAAACATCTAAGTCCTTCATTTCAACTCTGGGTTTTTTATTGTCATTCTCATCATAGTTGGACTTGTCAAAAACCTCTATATTCTCCATGCAATTTTTGCGTTTATCAATTACCCTTTCATTCATACATAAATCTAAAGTCTCAGCTCTATTTAACCTGCGCTAGCTATTCTTCGTATGATTATGAGAGTTGTCAGGTAGTGGTCAACCCAACCTATTTAAATATATTTCCCTATCCAACTTATCCACCACAACATATTAGTTTTGTCCTTCTTGACCCATCAACTTTAATTCAGGAATCTGTGCTATATCTTCTTTTTATTTATTTATGGTAGCGCCATTATCATGGAGAACCTGATTGGGAAATAAATCCCTAATTGAATTAATTGATTCCTTAATTGACGGAGAAATAGAATTAGCATGATCCCCAAAATTTTGCTACACTTCAGCAGTTGCCAAATCTTCAATCGTCACTTTCGAATTTTGCTACACTTCAGTAGTTGCCAAATCTTCAATCGTCACCTTTAGTCTGATCTGTTCCTCCTTCTGATGATCAAATTCTAATGGTTTTTTGGACAAAACATCTCCCATTTCAACTTCATTAGCACCTGTATAGAAACACTGCTTCATTATTCTTTTTGTAGAAAACCTAAACTGTAAACTTTCTTTTCCGATCAAATTGGATTCGGCCTTTAACGCCATCGAATAAGGATATTCATCATCCCTTTTCTCCCGTTCTGCAACCGAAATACAAGTACATTCCTTAACCCTATGTCTCATTTAACCATATCCAAAGCAAAAAATCGATAGATTTTCAGATTTAAAAGAAAGCTACACTTTTTCTCGATTTTCTGAAGATATAAAATTCCTCTCCGTAGTGATTTCTGAGCATCCAAATGAACCCTTAATTGACAAAACTCCCCTTTAACTTCTGATTTGATCAAGCCACCAAAAGTAGAACCAATTGCATGCATAAAATCCTTCTTATCACACTCTGGCGGACACAGACCTATCTTTAGCCAAAACGGAGAAGAGACAAGTTGGATTTTACTCCTCTCGATTGGACAGAGAAGTCGATCAAAAATAATCAATTGCCTACGAAAAAACCACGGTCGCCCTTCCGTAATCATCTCCAGGTCTTCCTTAGCCTCAAAAGAGATAAAAAAATCAGTTATGTCTGCCACTTGAATCTCAAACTTCTTTTTTAACTTCTATTTACTCTTGAGTCGGACACGAAAACTGTTAGGATTATAAGGTTTCCTAGTCCAGACAGAACATATTAGCGTCGGATTCTCATTCAAAACAACTAACAAACTTTTCACTGGCAATTGAACAAGTTCTTCAAGGAGGGAAATTTCAGCCCTAGCCGTTCTTGAAAAAGTCACCACTCACCTCCAACTCAACCACAGTAGCCACTGTCTCTCTGGGAAACTTTGAGAGAGTACTCTTGACTTTATGTAATTAATGTAAAGTAACATTATTCAAAATAATAACTAATTAACATAATAAAATTTTCAAGTAATTACTATATTTTACATCAATAAAATTAACAAAACTTTTATTTATGTCAAAATTTCGAAACTATAAATTATAATTATAATTATAATTATCACAACATTTTTACTATATTTTATGCTTAGAGTTCTATTCAAGTAATAACTCTATTTTAAAATTAGCACAATTGTAATTTAAATTCTAATTATTATTATTCTATTAAGAAGAGAGAACATAAAATAGTAACTAACTAACCATCAATCTTGGTGTCACAACTCCATTTGTATCTGCATTCAGCAAGTTACGAATTGCATCCAGTGGAGAGTAAAAGATAAAATATTGTAACGGTTGATCCCAAGCCATTGAAGCAAGGCCATCAGCAAGCTTATTACCTTCTCTATAAGTGTGTTGAATAATCACCTCTCATTCCTTATTCATGTACTTTTTAGCCTCCCTACACAACTGATGTTCACCAAATTTCGCACTACTAAACAACATATTAGCAACCCCATACTATCTATTTCCTGAATGATTCTTCGATGTTCATTCCTCCAGGCAATCTAAAGTCCTTCAACAACACCCCAAAGTTTTGCTTCCAACACCAAACAAAAACCAACCAGTCTAGAAAATCCAATAATCCATTCTCTATTCCAATCTCGTATACCTCCCCCACAAGCGACCATATCCTAATTTGCTTTGTGAGCACCATCAACATTTAATTTGTACCATCTGATAGATGGGTTCTCCCACTTTATTAAGTGCATACTTATTAAATTTTCTCTTCTAATACTGCTGCTTGGGACACCCATAGCAAATACACATTGCTACTGCAATTTTAAACTAGCCTCCAAAACAGATTCGGCTTCCACAAAGTATTCATAAAAAATTAGCCTATTTCGACGCCTCCAAGGGTTCGAGCACAACAAATCGAATAGAATATCCCAATCAACATCCTCACAAGCAAAATAACAGGGGTTACATTTATTACAATGAACCCAGTCAGGGAGTTGCATATTCATGAACTCAAAAAATTTCTTTTAATGAACCAACTGTTTCCATGTTATCACAACTCCTATTATATTATAATAATTATTGAATGCATAATTATCACAACTTCTATTTTATTTCAACTCTTTAAACTAATAATTATAAATTAAATATTATAATTATTTTAAATGTAATTTAATGTCTGATAAAAAGGATATTCTCATCAATTCAAAAAATTTTCAAACTGGCTTATATATATTATATTATAGATAAATACTATATTTATTGATATATGTACAGATAAGGTGAAATTTATTAAATTTCATTCACCAAATGTGCCAATTTTCAAGTTAAAAAAATCAGTTGACTTGCAATGAGTTTTTGCATGGGATATAGACATTTTTGGGTTGAAATGTCTTCATAGTATTCAGATATCTATCTTTTAGCTTCGAAGTGTATTTTAAATCACTTGATTTTGAGTTCAGGAGCTCAAGTTATAATTGTTTTAGTGAAGATTGTACGAGTACAATTTCTGGACGAAATTATTACGGAAATTACGAGTTTTAGACTTTTAATTCGAGTTTAAATCGTACTGAGTTCAATTTTTTTAGGCTTAATTTTTATTACATATGAGCCCAATATTGTATTTATTAAGCATTATTATTTATTTATTTTAAATTTTGGATTTTTAAAAGTATTTTAAGTTATTTAGGAGTTTTACGTTTCTTAGTCAAACAAGAAATTAAGTCTAGTTTAAAACTATTTTTGTTTAGATTAATTAGAGCTTCATATAGTTGAAAGTTTTATTTGGATGTACTTAGCTAGTCTATATGAAGGCCTCTTCATTGTTCATTATAGACAATTGTTTGTAATTTTAGTAGTTTTCTTCTCGATTTTTCTTCAAGTAATCATGAGAATTTATTATTCATCCTTCAATTTGCCAATGAATTATTTTTAAGAGGATTGATTAGAGTCATTAATTGAGTTTATTAGAATTTTATCTCAAAGAGTTTAATTGAACACTTATCCATCTATTCATCATATTTATCAATTTACTCATTCCATCTTCCACTTTACTTTTTTTTAAATTTTCGTTTATTTATTTATTCTTTTTATTCTTTTTTCTCAAATTTATTCTTCTAGTGTTTTCGTTTTCTTTATTTCTTCTTTACAGATCCAAATCCTCCTTTCTCGAGTCGAATAACTTGAATACGATTTTCTTTTGCTTACTCATTTATTATTTATTGTATTTATACATTTTAACTTATATAAAATTTATTAAAATCATGGTAGTTGATACCGTTCATACAGATCGGTATGTACCATTTCAGTCCTAAGCTGGTACAAAATAGTCCATGTTCTACTTCGATCAAAATTTTGGCGCGTTTCAATCATTTCGATGTTTTTCAGCCCGCTCAGTCAATATCGACTTGTACTAGTGTGTACCGATACGTACCTATTCGTACAAAAAATTGATATTTTAAACTGATTTTTAATTTTTTTTCCTTAAACATTTTAATTTTTCTATACTTATATTTAAAATCAAAAGCTGTTTAATTAAATTATTGAATCTAATTAATAATTTTAAAACTTATATTTACATATATTTATATGGATGTGATTGAGATATATTTGGATTTATATATAATATGTAATTTATTTTTTATCAAAATAATATATAATTTATTAAGAAACTAAAAAATTAGACTATAAATATATATGAAAAATATTTAAATGTATATATAATTTATCAAGAAACTAAAAATGAGACTATAAACGTAAATATAAATATAAATATAAATATAAATATAAATATAATTTGACTATAAATTGTATACAAATACAAAATGATGGATCAATTGTTGATGTTGCAACTGTTAATGGTAAGTGGAAGAGAAAGCTATCCTAACTCGGAGACGGTGACACTGTGAGATTTGGTGTTCATATGACAATACTTATATTGAAAGGAAGATTGTAATTAAATGGTGTCTGAATAGTAGGTTTGGAATGGCCTATTAATGGCTTTAGGTGATCATATTCGTTGCCGAATTACATTGAAAGGAAATCAATTAGGAAAACTCTAAACCCATAAAAGAAATAGAATATAATGAATCATAACTTTCAACACGTTTAACACGAGTTGTCTTTCCAAAAAGGCATGAAGATAAAATATTATGTTTGATTATATTGAAACTGAAATGTCAGATAGCCTTCATACTCTAGTTTTCAACATAAGGTGTAACACCCCTCACCTGGTACGGTTGTTGAACTTGAGCGATAAAATGCTACAGTAATTTATAGAACAGTTACACGTGATTCATAAATAAAAAATTCAATTAAACATTGAATAACTACATACATTCACATAAATCATGCTTTGTAAATAAAATCAGGTTTAAATTGAGCTTATGAAAGCTCTAGAATTGACCTGACATCAAACAAGGATCATTTTGAAACTTTTACAAAAAGAAGGGCAATTGTACAAAACAAAGGTCACACGGCCGTGTGCCCAGGCCCTGTGAAAGCTGGTCGGAGCTACATCACACTATCCATCAGCCTTTTTGGTATATATAACAAACTAATTTTGGTTATAATGGCATGTATAGGTTAATTAGCCAATGTTGGCATGTAAATGTTTTGGTTGTAACTAGCCATTGGAATGGCTTGTGATGGACATGTTTTGATGTGTATATAAGAGGCTATATCATGTTTGATGTGAGTGTTTGGTATGGTTGATTGATAGTAATCTTGTAGGTATGTTAATATTTGATACAAGTATGCCTATATGCATTTTTGGTCAAATAGGTAAGTTTGGATATTTGGATTTATGAAGTGATATTACATGCATAAAACTTGATTTTGGTTTGGTTTGAATGTCTTATTATGGTTTATTGATGTCCTAAAATGTTTGGTTAGGTTGATGCCAAATTTGGGTGAGAAATGTGGCTTGGAAATGACCTATTTTCGTCCACACAGGTAGAGATACGGGCGTGTGTCTCAGACGTGTGTGGCACACGGCCTAGCACATGGGCATGTGGTTTGGTCGTGTGTCCCCTGCATCTTTTAAATTGCAAAACAAAATACTCAAGTTATTCACACGGTCTAGCACATGGGCATGTGGCTTGGCCATGTGACCCATGCACCTTATTTATGTAAGTCAGTATGCTCACACGGCCTAGCACACGGGCGTGTGGCTTGGCCATGTGACCTAAGCCAGTGAGCTCATAATTTTAGACAAGGGTTGGGACATGACCGTGTGTCCTTATTTCGAATGCCCACATGACCTGAGACACAAGCATGTCTCTTGACCGTGTGAGACATACGGCCTGGCCACACGGGCGTGTGTCCCCTGCACCTTTAGAAAATTTTAATGTTTTATGAAAAATTTTCTAAGTACCAGGTTTAGTCCCGACTTATTTCTAATGTGTATTTTGGATCTCGAAGGCCCATGTAAGGGACAATGTGATTTATTTTGATTGGTTTTTGATATGAATGTTAAATGATATGAAATGTTTGTTATTTGTTCTGTAAATTTTGGTAATGCTCCGTAACCCTGTTTAAACGACGGATATGAGTCTGGGGTGTTACATTTATTGATATCAGAGCTATAGTTTAGTTGATTCTTGGATTAATGTAGCATATACAAGTCTACCTATACATATCATTATATAACCTGTGATAGTGTGATATCTCCTGACCATTTTAAAACATGGTTTTCATATAGCAATGTCATCCAACCGAGCTGATTCCAAAGAAGCTGAAAGTAATGCTCAAGATTTTGTGCAAATAGTAGCCTCGAGTAGTAGAAGACCCATATCTGAGGGCCGAGGAGAAGAGACTAAAGAAGCTTTTTTCCAAATAATGAATGAATGGTTTACTGAATATGTAAGAACAAAGGCAGCTATGTAACAACCTCCACTGCCTCCTGTTTCTCAATCGATTCTTAATATACCTCAAGGTATAGGACTTATTAGAACTGGTAAGCCTCCTGTTGATAAAATACGTAAGTATGGGGTAGAAGAATTTAGAGCTACAACTGAAGATGATCCTGAAAGAGCTGAGTTCTGGTTAGAAAATACTATCCGAGTTCTTGATGAACTATCTTGTACACCGAAAAAATGTCTTAAATGTGCAGTGTCTCTGTTAAAATATTCAACTTACCAATAGTGGAACACACTAATTTTTGTTGTGCCGAAAGAAAGGGTCACTTAGGAATTTTTTTCAAACTGAATTTAGAAAGAAATATATCAGCTAGAGATTCCTTGATCAGAAGCGCAAAGAATTTTTAGAGCTTAAACAGGGGCATATGATAGTATTTGAATATGATTGAGAATTTTTCCGATTGAGTAAATATGCCAGAGAATGTGTCCCGACTAAAACTACTATGTGTAAGCAATTTGAAGAAGGTTTAAATGAGACATAAATTTGTTAGTCGGGATTCTTGAATTAAAAGAATTTGTTGTACTGGTTGATCGAGCTTATGAAGCTGAAGAGCTTAGTAAAGAGAAAAGACAAGTTGTGATGGAAGCTAGAACTTCAAGTAAAAGATTTACAGGAAAGTCATACCAATCAGCCTCGAAGAAATCAAAGAAGTATCATAACCGTTCTACTATCTCTACAGGTGATAAACCATAAAAGTAACATGTTTTTAATCCCATTCTTAACGCGTTTTTGGATGATTTATTATGTAAATTAGTAAATTTGATGCTTCTAATCCTTTAAATTGATGTTTCTATACTTAGGTGAGCATAGGGGAGTGAAGGGAGCAAAAAGCTGGCTAAAATCGGACAAAAAAAGTTGTTTTTAGGATCCACATGGCCTGGGCATTTCCACACGGGCTGGCCACATGCCCATGTGCCAGTCATTGTCAATTTCGCACCCTACTTCCCTTTTATCCAAAAATCCCAATTTTTAGGGTTTTTGAGCATTCTAAAATTTATAAATACATATTAGAAAGGAACCCAAAAGGACACAAGAGAAGAACGAAGAAAAGAATCGAAGAAAGCCACCGGATTCAACTCAGAAGCAGATTTCCTTCAAGATTGAAGATCTCCATTCAATTTTATTAAAAGTTTTATTAGGTTTCTTTATGTCTTGTTGTTATCCTAACTTTGAGATGGTTTTATTCCAAATTATGAACTAAATTCCCTAGATACCTAGGGAATATGAAACATATGATGGATCTTATTATTTAATTTTTGAATTATATGATAAATACTTGATTCTTGCTCTCAATTATGTATGCTTATTTCTTGTTTTAATATTTCTAAGATATTGATTCAAGATTAATGTGCTTATTTCAGTGGAGCAAAAGTCCTTGTTTAAGAGTAGATCTAACATAATTGAGTGGAGTTGCATGCAATCCTAGAAATAGGACGACATAAACCTACCGGATTAGAGTCAAATCTACTAGGGGAATCCATAGATCGAGTTAATGCAACAATAGGAGTTTTAATTAGAAAGAGATTTCAATTTATCAACCTAGAGTGAGTTGTTCTTACTCTCGAAAGAGATATTAATATAATTTAGGGATTTCTACGGATCAAGGTGCAAGTGAATAAATCGTTTGATTCAGATTAATAAGTGAAGTCTAGGTGAATTTTTTCCTGGGTATTGTCTATCTCATTGGTTATCTTCTTTTATTTTTTCCAATTCACTCTTTGTCGCGTTTTTAGTTAATTTAGATTAGTAAATTTAGATTAAAATAATTCCTTCAATTTATTGGCTAAATAATAGAAAAACAGTAATTACTAGTACTTTTAGTTCCCGTGGATACGATATTCCCTTCTCACCATAGCTATACTCTTGTTCAATAGGCGCGCTTGCCTTTGTCGTAATTATAGTTAGTTTAGTGGCAATCAAGTTTTTGATGCCGTTGTCGGGGACTAAAATATTAGGACCACTCGATTTTTATTAATTTAGCCATTTATTTTTATTGCATTTTATTTTTGTTTTTAGTTTAATTTTTGCTTTCTAATTTTTTCTTTTATTTGCTTCTGGCAGGTTCCTTTAGTTTATAACTAGAAGAAACCTGTCGGGTCCTTTAGTATTTGATAATGAAATTGAAAGTACAGCTCGTAGAAACCGTAGAGAAGTAAGGCATAGTCGACAGTATATAGTGGAAAAGCAATAGGACGTTATTATTATCACTGAAGAGATGGGTGATAATCAGAATAATCAGCAGAAACCGTAGAGAAGCAAGGCATAGTTGACAGTATATAGTGGAAGAGCAATAGGACGTTATTATTATCACTGAAGAGATGGGTGATAATCAGAATAATCAGCTACCTCTTGTGGTTGCTGCGAACCCTGAAAATCTAAATTTGGCTCATCGTACTACGTATGATTATGCCAAGCCCACTCTAACTGAGGCTAAATCGAGTATTGTGAGACCCACCATTGCTGTGAATAACTTCGAATTAAAGTTGAACGCTATTTAGATAATCCAATAGTTTGTTCAGTTTGATGGTTTGCAAGACGAAGATCCAAATACTCATTTGGCTAATTTCCTGGAAGTTTGCGATACTTTCAAGATGAATGGCGTTTCTGACGATGCCATTCGCTTACGGTTGTTCCCTTTCTCGTTGAGAAACAAAGCTAAACAATGGTTGAATTCCTTACCACGAGGTTCTATCATTACATGGAACCAAATGACCGAGAAATTTTTACTGAAGTATTTCTCACCGACTAAGATGGCCAAATTGAGGAATGATAGCTCTTCTTTCGTTCAGATAGACTTAGAGACCCTATATGATTCATAGGAGAGGTATAAGGATTTATTGAGACGGTGCCCTCACCATGGGTTCTATTTATGGTTACAGGTTCAAACCTTTTATAACAGTTTGAATCCTTCAACTAGGCAATTGATCAATGCTGCAGCCGGTGATACACTGTAAACAAAACACTTGAAGTGACTTATGAGTTTATAGAGGAAATGTCACTGAATAATTATTAGTGGCAAGTTATGAGGACAAAGCCGACGAAAGCAGCTGCTGTTTTTAACCTAGATGCGGTCACCATGTTATCAAATTAGGTAGCACTTTTGAATAAAAAATTGATGGTTTATGTGTTTCTACACAGGTACATTCGGTGATGCATTGAGACAAAAATAGAGGTGGAATAAATAATTCAGAGTATTTACCCTTCGGTCTTAGCATGAAGAATGAGCAAATAAATTATATGGGTAATAATTCTAGACCTCAAAACAATCCTTATAGTAATAATTATAATGCGGGATGGAGGAACCACCCAAATTTCTCATGGGGTGGTCAAGGAAACCAAAGACTACAACCCCCTTCAGGCTTTCAGCAACAACCTCATCAATAAGAGAATAAATCGAACCTTGAAGATATGTTAGCAAAATTTATTTCGGTGTCAGAGATTCATTTTCAAAACATCGAGACAGCTTTGAAAAATTAACAAGCGTCTATTCATGGGCTCAAAAATCAAATTGGATAGCTCACTAAATTGGTTTCAGAAAGGCAGCAAGGTAGTTTACCTAGTAACACCGAACCTAACCCAAAAGAGCATGTGAAAGCAATTACACTAAGGAATAAGAAAGTGTTGGCTGAACCTGAAAAGAAGCTGCAACAGGAATCTGATAAGGAAAAAAATGAGGGGGTACAACCTAAAATGAGTGAAACACCGGTAGTTAAAGAATATAAACCACCGATCCCATATCCAGCAAAGTTGAAGAAAGACCGCATGGATGCACAATTTGGTAAATTTTTTGAACTTTTTAAACTGTTGCATATTAACTTACCTTTTGTTGAAGCTATTTCGCAGATGCCAACATATGTAAAATTTTTAAAAGAGCTATTAACAAATAAAAGAAAGTTTGAATAGCTATCCACTGTGGTACTCAACGAGGAATGTTCAACTATTCTTCAAAATAAACTACCTAGTAGGCAGAAAGATCCAGGAAGTTATATTGTTCCCTGTTTTATTGGTAGTTTAAATATTGAAAAAGCATTAGCTAATTTAGGTGCTAGCATTAATTTGATGCCTTATAAAATGTTCAAGCAGCTTGGTCTTGGAGGACTAAAACCCACTAGGATGAGTATTTAATTAACTGATAGATCTGTTAAATATCCCAGAGGTATTATTGAAGATGTCCTTGTAAAAGTAGATAAATTCATATTCCCTGTTGATTTTTTTGTGCTTGACATGGATGAGGATGTTGAGGTGCCTTTAATTTTAGGTCGCCCATTTTTAGCTACTACTAGGGCTATCATTGATGTGAGTGATGGTAAACTTGTGCTTAGGGTAGGTGATGAAGAGATTATTTTTAAAATATACAACGCCATGCGATTCGCTAGAGAACAAGATGATTCATGTTATTTTATTGACTCTATTGACTATGTTATTTAAGATTCATTACAGGAAATTGTTCATAAGGACACATTGGAACTGTGTCTTGTCCAAGGAGAGGAGGTAGCTGACGATATTGCTGTGGTAAGTGAGATAAAAATTGATTTAAATTCTAATGAGTCTTCATTGAGATAAAAGAATTATGAGGGCATTGAGGTAAATGATGAATTAAAATTAAAACCCTCTATTGAAGAACCTCCTAAATTGGAACTGAAGCAATTACCAAATCACCTAGAGTATGCGTTTCTTAGAAATAATTCTACATTACCAGTGATTATTGCTTCAGAATTGCACCCAAATGAGAAGGATAAGTTATTGCAAGTATTAGAGGAGCATAAAAGAGTTATAGCTTGAGAGATTTTTGATATTAAAGGGATTAGTCCTTTTTGTACCCATAAGATTTTAATGGATGATGGATACAAACCATGCATACAAGCTCAAAGACGACTAAATCCAAACATGAAGAAAGTCGTTAAGGCTGAGGTAATTAAACTTCTAGATGCTGGAGTTATTTATCCTATTTTTGACAGTACTTGGGTGAGTCTAGTGCAGATTGTTCCTAAGAAGGGAGGCATGACTGTTGTAGCCAACGAGAAGAATGAGTTGACTCTAACAAGAACAGTTACGGGATGAAGAGTTTGCATTGACTATAGGAAGTTGAACGATTCCACGAGAAAAGATCACTTTCCTTTGCCATTCATTGATCAAATGTTAGAAAGATTATTTGGGCATATGTATTATTGCTTCCTAAATGGACTCTCTAGCTACTTTCAAATCTCGATAGCTTCTGAGGACCAAGAAAAAACAAAATTTACATGTCCATATGGTACGTTTGCTTATCGAAGAATGCCTTTTGGATTATGTAATGCTCTTACTACTTTTCAGCGCTGCATGTTGGCCATTTTTGATGAACTTGTAAAAGACATTATGGAGGTATTCATGGAAAACTTCTTGGTATTCGATAATTCTTTTAATCTTTGTCTTAAAAACTTAAAATGAGTTCTAATGAGATATGAGGAAACAAACCTTGTGCTTAATTGGAAAAAATGTCACTTTATGGTTTGAGAAGAGATTATGTTGGGCCATAAAATTTCTAGTAAAGGGATTAAGGTTGATAAAGAGAAAATTGAAACCATTGAAAAATTACCTCCCCTTAGTTCAGTTAAGGCTATTCGAAGCTTTTTAGGACATGTTGGGTTCTATAGAAGGTTTATTAAAGATTTTTCTAAAATAGTTAAGCCTTTAATAAATTTCCTAGAAAAAGATGTGCCCTTCTATTTTAGTCAGGAATGTTTAGAAGCATTTAATACTCTTAAAGAAAAATTAATTAACTCTCCGATTGTGGTTGCACCTGATTGGAATTTACCTTTTGAGCTAATGTGTGATGCGAGTGATTTTGCAGTAGGTGTAGTTCTTAGACAATGAAGAGACAAGCATTTTCAACCAATTTATTATGCTAGCAAGACGTTGACAGCTGCACAAGAAAATTACACTATTACAGAAAAAGAATTGTTGGTTGCGATTTTTGCATTCGATAAATTTAGACCATATTAGCTATTATCTAAATTTGTTGTTTACACTGACCATTCAGCTCTTCGTTATCTCCTAACTAAATCAGATACAAAACCTCGACTTATAAGATTAATTTTATTATTGCAGGAATTCGATTTAGAAATCTAGGATAAGAAAGGAGCTAAAAATCTTGTAGCAGACCACATTTCCAGGCTAGAGAATTCACATCTCTAGGAGCTTAACGAGAATGAGATAAATGACACGTTTTCTGAGGAAGAATTCTTAGTTATAACCTATTCTGAAGTTCCTTGGTTTGCGGATATTGCGAATCACTTAGCTGGTAACATCCTACCAGAAAGGTTGACACATCATCAAAAGAAGCGATTCTTTGTCGATATGAAAAATTATTTTTGGAAGAATTCTTTTTTTTTCGTGTATGTACAGATCAAGTAATTCAGAGGTGTGTTACAAAATTAGAAATGAGTAAAATTTTGGAACACTGTCACTTAGGACCAATATGAGGACATTACACTGGGACTAGGACAACACATAAAACACTTGAATTAGGTTTTTATTGGCCTACACTGTTTAGGGACACAAACAGGTATGTTACTTCTTGTGATAGATGCTAGAGAACAGGTAATATTTCTAAATGTGGTGAAATGCCTCAAACTTATATGCTATCATGTGAAACATTTGATGTTTGGGGTATTGATTTTATGGGCCCATTTCTTAGCTTATTTGGTAATAAATACATCCTAGTAGCGGTCGATTATATGTCAAAGTGGGTATAAGCTCAAGCTTTACCTACCAATGATTCTAGAGTGGTATTTCGATTTCTTAAGAAACTCTTTTCTCAATTTGGAACACCTAGAGCAATTATTAGTGATAAATGTATGCATTTTTGTAATGCTCAATTTGATAAAGTTCTTAATAAGTATGGGGTGCGTCATAGAACAACTACCCCTTATCACCCTAAAACTAGTGGACAAGTTAAAGTTGCAAATCGAGAGCTCAAACGTATCCTAGAAAGAACTGTAGAGTCAAATTGGAAGGATTGGGAGATAAACATAGATGACGCTTTATGGGCTTATAGAATTGCTTTTAAAACACCTATAGGAACATCTCCTTACAAACTTGTTTATGAAAAAAGTTGTCATTTACCGTTTGAACTAGAGCACAAAGCATTCTGGGTAATAAAATTCCTAAACTATGATATCAAACTTGCAGGTGAGAAAAGATTGATGCAGCTGAACAAGTTAGATGAGTATCGAGTGAATGCTTACGAAAAATCGTGACTATATAAAGAAGTGACAGAGCGACACCACGATGCTCGTTTGAAGTAGCCCAAACAATTCGTAGCTGGAAATCTTGTCTTTTTATACAATTCAACGCTCAAGTTGTTTTCCGGAAAGCTGAAATCAAGATGGTCAGGTCCATTCATAGTACAAATCATTTTCCCATACGGTACTATAGAGTTAACTCATCCAGCATATGGCACATTCAAGGTAATCGATCATCGGCTCAAACTTTATAGTGGTGACGATTTTAGAAATAATAGAGAGAAGCTTCAGCTCCGCGAACCTTAGTAATTGTGCGCACAAGGTAAGTCGAGCTTGGACTTTAAATAAGCGCTTCTCAGGAGGCAACCCGAGTGTTAACACTGTTAATTTTCTTATTTTGATTTCATTAGATTTTTAAAAATTAATTAAAAAAATAAAAGTATAGGTTTTTGACCCACACGACCTAGATACATGGGTGTGTCCCAGGCCGTGTGCACTACAAGGGGTTCAACAGTGAGTTACATCCTTGAATTATGTAGATTTATGGGATAGTCATACCAATCAGCCTTGAAGAAATCAAAAAAGTATCATGACCATTCTACTACCTCTGCAGGATACTCCGGTAGAGACAGAGGTACCCGACGCTCTAGTTCTAGATATTAAGCTACATCTGTAGCAAGTGCGGGTAGTGTTAGAAAGACCAAACCTAGGTACAAGTACTGTAATAAGTTACATTTTGGTGTATGTAGAATGAAAAGTGAAGTTTGTTTCAGATATGGTTCTTTTGACCACTATCTTAGAGATTGCCCAGAGAAACCTTAAAAAGATACTATTTAAATTTCGAGACCGAGCAATAAAACTATAAGAGGTAAACCGCCTTGTAATCCTGGAAATACGAGTGGTAGTCGTGGTGTGACAAAAGACTCCACTGTAAAATTTGAAGCACGAGCACCAGCTAAGACCTATGCTATTCGTGCACTTGAAGATGCCTCTGTGCCAGATGTTATTACTGGTACTTTCTCTCTTATTGATACTGATGTAACTACTTTAATTGATCCTGGTTCAACTTATTCATATATTTGCACAAATTTAGTGTTTAGTAAAAATTTACCTGTTGAGTCCACTGAATTCGTGGTTAAAGTATCGAACCTCCTAGGCCAGTATATGATGGTTGATAAAATTTTTAAGAATTGCCCGTTAATGAGATGGGGTTATTATTTCTGAACTGATTTGATGTTATTACCATTTGATAAATTTGATGTGATATTTGGTATGGATTGGTTAACTCAGCATGATGCCGTGGTAAATTGTAAACAAAAACATATTGTGTTGAAATGTCAGAATGCTAAAATGCTTTGTATTGAATCTGATAAATCGGACAAGTTGTCTAATATGATATTAGCCATATCAGCACAGAAATATGTGAGAAAAGGCTATCATGCTTACCTTGCTTATGTGTTGGATACTAAAGTGTTTGAATCAAAGATTAAATCAGTGTCAGTGATTTGTGAGTATCCTGATGTGTTTCTAGATGAAGTACCAGATTACCACCGGTCAGAGAAGTTGAATTTGCTATAGATCTGGTACCGAGAACAACACCAATATCGATAGCACCCTATAGAATTAAAAGAGTTGAAAGCACAGTTACAAGAACTGACTAACAGAGGTTTTGCTTGACCTAGTTTTTCACTTTGAGGTGCACCGGTTTGTTAAGAAAAAGGATGGATCCTTGAGATTATGTATTGATTACTGACAGCTCAACAAAGTCACAATCAAGAATAAGTATCCACTGCCCCGCATTGATGACTTGTTTGATCTGTTAAAATGTGCTATAGTGTTTTCAAATATTGATCTCTATTCTGGTTATTTTCAATTACGAGTGAAACATTCGGATGTACCAAAAACGACATTCAGAACCAGGTACGGATATTATGAATTCCTTGTAATGTCGTTTGGCTTAACAAATGCACCTGCGGTATTTATGGATTTAATGAATAGAATTTTTATATCGTATCTGGATAGACTTGTTGTGGTATTTATTGATGATATTCTGGTGTATTCTCGAGATGAGACTGAGCATGCCGAACATCTGAGAATTGTTCTGCAAACTTTGTGAGAAAAAAAACTGTATGCTAAATTTAGCAAATGTGAATTTTGGCTTTTGGAAGTTCATTTTTTGGGACATATAGTTTCAGCTGAAGGTATTAGAGTTGATTCGAATAAAATTTCAGCAATTATTAATTGGAAACCATCGAAAAATATATCTGAAGTCAGAAGTTTTCTGGGATTAGCTAGTTATTATCAGAGATTTGTAAAAAGATTTTTGATGATAGCTTCACCGATGACACGATTATTACAGAAAGATGTGAAGTTTGAATGGTTTGATAAATGTCAGCAAAGTTTTGATCAGTTGAAAGCCCTGTTGACCGAAGCACCAGTTCTGGTTCAGCCTGAATCAGGTAAGGAATTTGTGATTTTTAGTGATGCATCATTGAACAGTTTAAGCTGTGTTTTGATGCAAGAAGGTAAAGTAATAGCCTATACTTCTAGATAGCTAAAACCACATGAAAAGAATTATTCGGTACATCATTTAGAATTGGCAGCTATTATTTTTGCGCTAAAAAATCAGCGACATTACTTGTTCAGTGAAAAGTGTCATATATTTACCGACCATAAAAGTTTAAAGTATTTGATGTCACAAAAAGATTTGAATCTGAGATAACGCAGATGGCTTGAACTGTTGAAGGATTATGACTTGATTATTGATTACCATCTAGGAAAAGCAAATGTAGTTGCAGATGCTCTAAGTAGAAAGTCTTTGTTTTCCTTACGAGCGATGAATACCCGATTGTCATTGTCTGATGATGGTTCAATCTTATCTGAGTTAAAAGCTAAACCGGCATTTCTACAGCAAATCTGTGAAGCTCAAAAAAGTGATTATGAGTTGCAAGCTAAACGAGTATAGTGTGAGTCGAATTCTGATTCATAATTTTAGATAAGACCCGATGATTGTTTGTTATTCAGAGGTAGAGTTTGCGTACCGAAAAATCCAGAGCTTGTACAGAAAATTTTGCATGTCACTCATAATGGTACTACGTCTGTTCACTTGTAGGGTAATGAAATGTACAATAATTTGAAACAGATGTACTGGTGGCCGGGATTGAAACGTGATATTTCTGAATTTGTATCTAGATGTTTGATATGTTAGCAAATTAAAGCTAAACATCAAGTACCTTCAGGATTGTTACAGCCAGTGACGATATCGGAATGGAAATGGGACAGAGTTACAATGGATTTTGTATCGAGATTACTTCTATCTCTAAAAAAAAAGATGCCATTTGGGTAATCATCAATCGTTTAACGAAGTCAGAACATTTTATTTCGGTACGTATAGATTTCTCCCTGGACAGATTAGCGGATTTATATTTTTTCGAAATTGTCAGACTGCATGGAGTGTCCACTCTCCATTATTTCAGATAGAGATCCGATTTTCACATCCTGATTCTAGAACAAGTTACAAGAAGCTCTGGGTACACAATTACATTTTAGAACTGCATTTCATCTTCAGACTGATGGTCAATCTAAGCATGTGATTCAGATCCTTGAGGATATGCTCTGGTGTTGTGTTTTAGAATTCAAAGGCAATTGGGAGAAATATTTGTCGTTAATCGAATTCGCATATAATAACTATTTTTAGTTAAGCATTAAAATGACACCGTATGAAGCTCTATATAGTCATAAATGTAGAACCCCATTGTATTGGACTGAGCTCAGTGAGAAAAGAATACATGGAGTTGATTTGATTCGTGAAACTGAAGAAAAAGAGAAAGTGATCCTAGATAGCTTGAAAGCAGCATCCGATCGTTAGAAATCCTATACAAATATTAAACGTAAAGAGATAGAATTTCAAGTTGGTGACAAAGTATTTTTGAAAGTTTCACCTTGGAAGAAAGTTCTTCGGTTCAATCGTAAAGGAAAGTTGAGTCCGTGATTTATTGGGTCGTATGAGATAATTAAGAGAATTGGACCCATTGTGTACCGATTAGCTTTACCATCGAAATTAGAAAAGATTCACAATGTTTTTCATGTGACTATTTTATGAAGGTATCGGTGAGATCCTTCACATGTTATTTCTCTGACAGATGTTGAGATTCAGCCTGACATGACATACAGTGAGGAACCGATTAAAATTTTGGCACGAGAAGTGAAAGATTTGAGAAATAAAAAGGTAGCTTTAGTAAAAGTTCTCTGGCAATGAGACGGAATAGAAGAAGCTGCCTAGGAACCTGAAGAAACTATGAGAAAGCAATAACTGAACCTCTTTACTGGTAAGATTTTCGAGGATGAAAATTTCTTAAGGGGAAGAGTTGTAACAGCCCATTTTCAGTGAAATCAGAACAGTGGTTTTGGGACCACAAATTCGAGTCAGGTAGAAAATTTATTTTAATATTATTTTATAGTCTACAGTATGATAGAAATATTGTATGAAAATTTTGATAAGAAATTTTACTGATTTCATGATTAATTTGATGAAAAGGACCAAATTGCATAAAGTGCAAAAGTTGAATTCTAGTAGCTAAAGGTACCAAATAACTATGGAATTCAAAATTTGAGGTCCTTATATGGCAAGTAGACCATTTAGAGGAGTTAGTAGATAAGGATGATTATTCATCATTGGAAAATTTAATAAAGAAAAGAGTTAAATTGGAAAAATGATAAAATAAAAGATGATAAATTAATTAAATAATAAAACATCATCATTTTCATCATCTTTCCTAAAATAAGACATGGAAACCCTAGCTATGAATATTGAGTTCAGGCAAGCTTATTTTGCTTAATTAGGTAAGTATTTTTGTCTCGTTTTTAATGATTTTTATGTTTCTGAGATCGTAATAGTTTAATCTAGCTATCTCATAGGATTAATTTGCAAAACTATTGAAGTACTAGAGTTGTGCCATGGATAAGTATAGTTGAATTATAAAGTTTTATGGTAGAAAATGAAATGTTGTTGATAGATAAACAACTTTTGTAAAGAGAATTTTGATGAAATTATAATTTAGGGACTAAATTGAAAAGATGGAAAATTCATGGAAAAATTCTAAATTTTATGAAATACATGGGCTGTTACTGTGATACATGAAATTCAACTAGGTTTGGAATAAGGATTAAATTGTATGAATTTCATTTTCCGAGCCTAGGGATAAAATCGTAATTAATTAAAAGTATAGAAGCAAAGTAGTAAATTTTCCAAAGATGTGTATTGGATTGAATTGAGTATGAATTGTGTTAAATCAAGTTAAATTCATTCATATAGATCCGGATAGACCTGGTATGGAATTGGATAGAGGAAAAGAAAAATATCGAATTAGTAGCTTACAATCCACGAACACTTGTCGAGGTAAGTTCATGTAACTAAATTGTACATTTATATGTTTAAATCGAATGATATGTATGTGAAATGTATAATTTCCATGTAAAATACTGATCACATATTTGATAAGTAATAAGTCTCGTTTGAACCTAAAAAAAATTTGATAGCTACAAATGACATTGTCATTAAGGGTTCTCGATTGGTTGTGATCCTACATGTGTTGCGGACACACCACAGCTCTTATGAGCGTCTCGATACTCGACTCGCACTAGCTTTTAGTTATTTAGTGTAACACCCCAAACCCGGCCTAGACGTTATGGCCGGATCTAGTGATGTGACATGATAGGGTGTTTGAAGACCGTGTCGTCGCGTTAAAACCATTTCCATTGAATTCCTTATCTTAATATTTTATTAGTTCCAAAATTGTGTTGCTTATTTAATTGATAGTTTCAAAACGGGATTTGTTTCTGGAAGCTTTTAAAACGGATTTAACAATCGTGCGTTTAGGAAAAACATTTGTTTCTATTGAAAAACCAAGGTTTCCTACTACTATCAGTTGTAATCCATAAGGTCAAGATAGTTAAAACCCAAAATCAAATTCCGAAAGTCCAATTACAACCCAAAAACTTAGCCAGTAAAAATAGAATAGAAATAAAACCAATTATTGTCAATTTTAATTTCAAGTCAGTGAGTTACATGGCCTGTCATATGAGCATGTGTAAGACTATGTGCCTTACACGGCCTTACACACGGGCGTGGGAGAAGTGAAGGCATTGCAAAAATAGCTTCGCACATGGTCGTGTGAAGACTGGGCTTAGAGTTTTAAATTGTACACGACCTGAAGGAGAGCCACACGGGCATATGACATGGTTGTGTGGCCCAACATAGGCCTTTACACAATCGTGTCACCCTTTTAAACCAAACCTTAAAATTTTTCCCCTTGTTTTGTCTTTTTCCTCACTTCTTTCCCCCGCCCCCGATCTGCCTTTATGCACATCGACCCTCATTTCGGCCATCCACTTCGTTGCCCCACACCCTTGCCCCTTCCCCTTTCCTTTGTCCTTCCCCCTTTCCCTTTCTTCACTTTCTCTTTTCCCTCAGAGGGAGAGCACCGGCGTTGTCGGTACAATTGACGCTTTTTTTGTTGGAGCATGGCCATGGGGCGTATTTTTTATCTTTCCTACTTCTTCCCCTTAGCTTGCCGCCATCAGACAGAGCACAGTAGGAAGGGTCCTATTTGCTTAGGCCATTACGTGAGTCTCCTCGCACAACACTTCAATCTCCTCGAAACTTTAGAGAAATCCTCCTCCTTCATACTTGTTGGACAGATGACCCCACAAGGGTTATCCAATTTGAGTCACATGAGGATGATCGAGCGACTGCGTGGAGTGGGTCCTCTTCAATACCGATTATCTCATTCTGACCTTCAGGATGAGTATGCGGACTTCACTGATGATGTCCCCTTCCATCATGAGGATCCACCTTATCCTCTACCTCAGAGTCACAGTCCTACTACTTCTGTTGTCACCTTAGTGGACCTCTCCAAACGCCATTATTTTGAGTGGTTGGACAATATTGATGCGACTTTGCAGCAGATCTGTTAGCACCTCCATATATCTTCTTCAGCACTGGCGCCTCACGATCACGATGCCTCTGACAATGAAGGCCACTGATTTTAGTTTTAGTTTTATTTTTTATTTTTTCTTTTAGTTATTTTATTTTATTTTCTTAGACTTATTTCGTTTATTATCTTTTGAACTATGTTTTTATTTTTATGGTTGTTTCTAATAGAGTTTGTAACCTCTTAATCTTCTTTATTATTTGTGTTTATTTTCTTATTAGTTTGCTCGAAACCATGCACTACATTTAAATTTTCCTACATTTCTAGTTTTCACCATTCTGGCGAATTCAACCATATTCAGGGTAGTTTTAGTTTTCTCCCTCTCTTATGATATTCTACTTATAATATGCTTATATCTATTTGTACATTGAGGAAAATGTACATTTTAAGTGTGGGGAGGTTATTCATGTAATTATTAAAAAATCCCTAAATTATTTCTTGTGTTTAAGAAATTTTCGCATACTTCCATTAGAACGAATTCTTGTTGATTTGGGATTTTTGTTGGTGTGTTTTGGACTAATTTGTAGATGTTTGTGGATTGGTTGATTTAAACTTTAAGACATGAGAGAATCAAAAACTTTAAGACATGAGAGAATCAAACATGATAAGTTATTTTCCAGAATTAAAAATTTTAGGTTGTTTCCCTAAATTTAGGTATTATCTTGAAGTTTTAAATTTGCAAGTTTAACATAAAAAAGACCATGATTTTTTGTGAGATTTTGAACCTTTAGAGCATACATTTTTCATGCTCATTCTATTAGTGGTTACGAGTGTGTCAATTTGATTTGTAATTCTAGAACTTGCTTCGATTATGCATGTCGAGACCACACCTTTAATTTGATAAACTGAGATGATAAAGGCACCTTTTTAATTAACCCTTAGTGAATCCCTTGAGCCTAACACACCTTTTTTTTGATTGACCTGTTAATGTTAACCTATAACCCTTTTTTTTCGTTGTGACTCTTTCCCATTTTATTGACTGACTTTTTGTCGAGATTTGATATGGTTAATTACCTAACAATGCTTTTTTTGTTTAATTTGCTGGATTATTTCTTATTGTTATAGATGACAAAAAAACGAAAAAATCGAAAAGAAAAAAATATTATTATTTAGATATTTGTTGTTTGAGCTTGAACAGTTAAATTCATATTTTGAGAAGAAGCTCGTTTTTATTCCTATTTATTCTTGAGTGATGCACTTGTTTTTAATTCAACATTTTTTTTTTCTAGTTTGGTAATTTATCAACTTAATCTCAATTATAACCAACTTTTCTGGCCTTTCTCCACACCATTGACCTAAGCCCCAATACAACCTCTTAAAGACCTTTTGATTAGTGTGTCATATCATTTTATAGTGGTGGAGATTTGATTTTCAAGCAAGCTTATGGTAATGACATTTCTTGTTCGACTATTGAGTGCATTTTTATTAAACCTTAAACACCTTGAGTGCTTTAAGTGAATCTTTAGTGAGGATGTCAATTCTTGTTGATTTTGAATTAAAGATAATTACTTAAATAAGGGGAGATGCCTATGTTTTTGTGCTTTAAAATTTTCGACTTGGATTGTTTAAATCTTTAGTGCCCTTTTAGTTGAATTGCCAATGCATGATTATTTGCGAATTATTTTGAGACATTATTGATAAGAATTATAAGTCGGGAAATGTTAACTTTAATGTAAGTTTAGGGTTTTGCTTGAGGACAAGTAAATGCTTAAGTGTGGGGATATTTGATAAGTGATAAAACTAAAATATTTTAATCTCGTTCTTAATGTGTTTTTGAGTGATTATTTATGCAAATTGGTGAATTTGATGCTTCTAATCCTTTGAATTCATGTTCCTATACTTAGGTGAGCATTTGGGAGTAAAAGGAGCAAGAAACGAGAGAAAATCGGTCAAAAAGAGCATATTTCAAGAGTCACATAGAGGGTGTGAGCCACACGGGCTAGACACAGGACCATGTGCCAAGCTGTGTAGATTTCGCAACCTGCTTCCCAAACACACTAAAAAAAATGTAATTTTTAGGCTTTCTGAGCATTCGGAAGTCTATAAATACCAAATAGAAGAAGAGTTATGGAAGTCATCAAAGAAGATCCAAGAAAACAACTTGAATAGCACCATTGGAGCCAACTCTGAAGTAAATTCCCATCAAGATCGAAGACCTCCTTTTATTTTCTTTTGAATTTTTTATGAGTTTTTTTGTTTCTTGTGGTTTTCTTACTTTGAGATGTTTTCATACAGAATTATGAACTAATTCCTTAGATACCTAGGGAAGATGAAATCTATGATGAATTCTACTATTTAATTATTGTTTTATGCGATAAATACTTGATTCTTGTTCTCAATTATGTGTGCTTATTTCTTGTTTTAATATTTATGAGATATTAATTCATGTTTAATGTGCTTAATTCAATGGAGGAAAGTTCCTATTTAAGAGTAGATCTAGCATAATTGAGTGGAGTTGCATGCAATCCTAGAAATAGGACGACATAAACCTATCAGATTAGAGTCAAATCTAATAAAGGAATCCATAGATTGAGTTAATGCGATAATAGAAGTTTTAATTAGAAAGAAATTTCAATTAATCAACCTAGAGTTAGTTGCTCTTATTCTTAAAAGGGATATTAGCATAATTTAGGGATTTCTACGGATCATGACACCAAGTGAATAAATCGTTTAATTCAGATTCATAATAATAGATGAAGTCTGGGTGGATTCTTTCCTGGGTATTGTCTCTCTCATTGGTTATCTTTCAATTATTTTCCTGATTCATTCTCTATTGAGTTCTTAGTTAAATTAATTTAGTAATTTTAGTTAAAAATCATCACTCAAAATTGTCGGCTAAATAATATAATAGAAAAACGGTAATTACTAATACTTTTAGTCCTCGTGGATACGATATCTCTACTCACCATAGCTATACTATTTATTGATAGGTGCACTCACCTTAGTTGTATTTTTAGTTAGTCACGTGAGACACATAAACACCTCATTTTGGTGTACAGCAGAAAACACGTTTGTTGGCTGATCAAGAACCTCAATGGATAGACATTACTCCCAATTTAGTTGTTGAAATTCAGTGCTTTCACCCGATCGATCACACACCACTTTCACCCGACAATCTCATTTGAGGTGTCCAAGTTTTTCGCACTTGAATTAAGCTTTGAAAGATCTCTTTCACTACTCTACAGCTCCAAATTTATTTCTATCACCTGTTGAAGGCTTCAAGTAGGAATTCTTTCTCTTTTGATCTTTGACATAAAGCACATCCTCTGATTTGGGAGAAAGCATATGGTTCCTGGTCATTTTCTTTAGTAGAGCTTCCTAATTGGAAAGAAAATTTTCTAATTCAATACTAGAAGTTTGATTCTCCCATCATTGTATGGAAGAAACAAAAGGCATAGACCGTTTCGCAGTCTACGAATAAGATAACGATGCAAGCATGCATCACTCACTAGCTCCTCTGTATCCAATTCTAAAATTTCAGAACACAATTTTTAGTTTCAAGAAATATTCTTCAACAGAAAAATTACCTTGAGTTACCACTATTAGTTCACTCTCAAGATATTGTAATTGAGCTATATTGTTTTTAGTAAACTTTTGAAGAGTCTCCCACACTTGCTTTGGTGACTTTAGATCACGAACACGTTCAATGTATTCTTTACTAATCAATGTCCACAAAGCAAATAGAGCGTTGCCACACTTGACCTTCCAAGTTTGTTGTAACTCTAAATTCTGACAAGTATTATCTGGGATTGATGTTTCATAACTTCAATAAGATCCCACAAATTTCTCCCCTGCAGAAAAGCTTCCATGCATAGCTTCTAGTAATTATAATTATTACCAACAAGCTTGTCTACATGTGATAGCCCGAAATAGGGCCTAATCGGAATAGTGGTTTCGTAACCACAAATCCGAAGTGAAATAGTTTAATTTTATAAATTTTTATTAGTTACTGATTGATTGAAATATTGTGTGAAAATATGGATAGGAAATTTTAATGCTTTAGTGCTTAATTGAATTTTTAGGACTAAATTGAAAAAAATGCAAAGTGTGTCTAATTAGTGATTAAATGACTTAATTGAATTATTGCATGAAATTGGAAGTGTTTATGTGGCAATTAGACCATAAATTAGTGTTATGGACACAAAAGGGTATTTCTAGAAAATATCTAAGTAATGGGTCAAGGGCATTTTGTCCAAATTGAATAAAGACAAAATAAAGATGAAAACAAGTGTTCATCTTCTTAAAATCAGACGTTTGCTGCCAAAAAATTCATGTCACCATAGCTAGGGTTCTTGAACTTCCTAAGCTCAATTGTAAGTGATTTCTTGCCCCGTTTTTAATTATTTTCGTATTTTTATGCTTATTGAAGCTTGAATTTCATGTTTCTACTATTTAATTTAAATGAAATTAAAGTTTGAAAATTTACCCATTCATGATATAATTGTAAATTGATTAGTGATGTTAGATAATAAATGTTTGAAGTGTTAATTACAAGTTTTACTAGATGAATTTTGATGAAAATGTTGAAAAGGGCTAAATTGTGAAAGATGGTAAAGTGTGCATAAAGTTGTGATTTTGTGAAATTGAGGGCTGTTATGAGCATGAAATATGATTTAGTGAAGTTTGAAATTTAAAAATTTAGTGAATTTTATTTTTACGAGCTTAGGGACAAAAGTGGAATTTTGAAAAGTTTAGGGAAAAATGTAAATTTGCCAAAATGTTGTGTATGAATTGTATTTAAATGAAATGTTGATAAAATGTATTAAATTGTGTTAATATAGATCAAGAAAGAAGAAATAGTGGAAGTGATCGGGAAAAGAGAAAGTTATCGACTAAATTACAAAAAGTCGTTTTGCATCCGAGGTAAGTTATATGTAAATAATAGTTATATTTGTATAAATTGTGAATTATATTTGATATGTGAATTAATATTGAATGTGGAAGGAAAATTGTTCATGAATTATTCAAGTAATAAAGTGTTAAGTGTAAATTCGGTTGAACTTAGGAATAGAATTGGATACAAGTGACATGTCACTAGAGACCAGTGTTACTGATGTTACAGTGTTACAGTGAGTCCCGGTCTTTGGGTGATCTAGCATGTGTTGCGACACCGACACTTGTGTGAGCAGGCCCGTGGACATTTCGGTGTTATTGATCGATGGTAGCTTGGCTACATTTCGGTGGTAACCGGCTACATATCAATGGTAACCGGCTACATATCGATTGTGGCACTTATGTGCTAAATCTCTACGTATCCGTGTATATTCCAACTGCTCAACGGATTAATAATGAATTAAAGTGAATATGAAATGTTAAGTGTGAAAATGTATATGCAAGTGAATTGGTAAGATTGTGCATGTGTAAGTGATTGAAATTGCTAAGAAATGTTTTGATTAGTTATATGTTAAAAGTGTTAATTATTAAATGAGTAATTATTGTTTACATGTAACTTACTAAGCTATTTATAGCTTACACATCTCTTTCTTTCCTTTGTTTTATAGTGATTTGAACTTGATCGAATAGTGGACCGTCGAGACTCGTATCACACTATCATAGCCATCTCGGTATTATGTGCTTTTCAAAATGTTTGAACTATGGCATGTATAGAGTCTTAATCATTTTGAGCATGTTCAAATGATATGGCTAAGATTAGCTATTGAAATGGTTAGTAAAGATTATGTTTTGGTATTATGTATGTGTAAATGGTAACTAATTCAAAGAAGCAGTTTCTTTGACAGCAGCAGTGACGTGAATGTAAAAATTCACCATAAATAGTAGAAATGGAATTAGAGAGTGAATTATATATGGAATTAAAGCTTATCAAGTCTATTTTATATGAAAGAAACTATGTAGGAAAAGGAATTCTGTATTTTGAGATATTTGAATTTTAGTGAGACAGGGTCAGAATGTTTTTGAAGTCCCCTGTTCTGACTTTAGAAAATCATTATAAATTGTACAGAAAGAATTATGGGTCATAATTTATATGTGTAGATTTCTTAGTGAGTCTATTTTCAAAAGAAAAACGATAACCTTATATGTATTCTGTACAAAGAGATAATTGATTTTAGTGCCGAGAGGTCAGATCTGTCGAGCTGTGAAACAGGGGATACTTTAATGAATAAACTGTACTAATTGGCCAAGTCAAAAATTCTGAAAATTTTATGGTAAGTAGTAATATGAGTCTAGTTTCAGGGAAAATTTACGGATTTAAATTTTGAGTTCTGTAACTCGAGTTATAATTAAATTAGTGAAAGTCACGCAGGTAGACAGTTTTGTTGTGAACAGTGAATTTAATTTTAAAAGCAATTTTTTTTATGCTCCGAATTGGTAAGTTAAATTGGATAACATCTCGTACTAGATTCCGGTGACGGTCTCGGGTAAGGGGTGTTACATTTAGTGGTATCAGAGCTAGGTTTAGTCGATTCTCGGACTAACGTAGCGAGTGTAATAGACTATCTATACATGCCATAATTGAATAATGATAGTGTGACGACTCCTGACATCTTAAAATGTTTTTTATAGTAATGGATTCTAACCGAGATACAGCTGATGATGCTCAAAGTAATGTGCCTATTGAAAGTCGATTTGAGACTCGAGGTCAAGGAGATGAGGCTCGAGAAGCTTTTCTCCAAATGATGAACAATTGGTACATTGAGTTTGTTAGAACTAATCCTAATGCTCAACCTCCTCCGCCCCTCCTATTCCTCAAGTTGTTCCCATAGCTCCTCAACAAACTGAAGTGTTAAGATTGTCAAAGCCTCCGATGGACAAAATTGAAAGTATGGAGCCGAAGAGTTCGAGCTAATGTAAATGATGATCCTGAAGAAGCGAGTTCGCTTGATAATACCATCGAGTGTTGGATGAATTATCTTGTACTCGGAAGAAAGTCTCAAATGTGCTATCTCATTGTTGAGGATTCACTTATAATTGGTGGAAAACTTTAGTGTCGATGGTGCCTAAAGAGAAAGTTACATGGGATTTCTTTCAAGAAGAATTCGAAAGAAGTATGTGAGTCGGCGTTTCATTGATCAAAAGAGAAAAGAGTTTCTTGAATTGAAACAAGGCGCATGATGGTAGCCGAATATGAACGAGAATTTGTCAAATTAAGCAAGTATGCCCAAGAGTGTGTATCTAATGAAGCTACATTGTGCAAAAGGTTTGAAGATGGATTAAACGAGGATATCCGATTGCTAGTGGGAATTCTTGAAATTAAAGAGTTAGTGGTACTAGTTGAAAGAGCTATCAAGGCTGAAGAATTGAGCAAAGAGAAAAGAAAGGTGGAAAGTGAAGCAAGAGATGCAAGAAAAAGATCAATGGGCAAGTCATTTCAATTTCAAACGAAGAAGTCTAGAGAAATGAATACTCGATCGAATGTTTCTAGTGTGAATTTTCAAAGAGATCGAGGAAGACAATATTCAGGTTCCAAAGCTCAAAGCGACTTCTATGGCAAGTGTAGGTAGTGTTAAACCTACTAGACTGGAATGTCAACATTGTGGAAAACGACATTTAGGGAATGTTATTTAATCACCGAGCATGTTTTAAATGTGGATCTCAAGATCATTTTGTGAAAGATTGTCCGGAAGAGAAGAGATAGAAAAGTTTCAAAATGTGAGATCGGCGGTGTGACTACTAGAGGAAGACCATCGAGAAATGTGGGACTGGAACTAGTGGTAAATGTGTAACAAAAGACACGATTGTAAGATCTGAAGTGGGAGCTCCAGAAGAGCTTATGCCATCCGAGCTAGAGAGGAAACATCTTCCCCGATGTGATCATCGGTATATTTTCTCTTTCGACACTAATGTTCTTGCATTGATTGATCCTGGTTCTACTCACTCGTATGTATGTATGAATTTAGTGTCGATAAGAATTTGTGTGTTGAATTGGTGAGTATGTGATTAAAGTGTCGAATCCTTTAGGCAAGCATGTGATAGTTGATAAAATATGCAAAATTGTCCTTTGATGATACAAGGTCGGTGTTTCCCTGCCAACTTGATGTTGTTGCCATTTGATGAATTTGATGTTATTTTGGGCATGGATTGGTTGACATTGCATAAGGCCAAGATAGATTGTAGTCAGAAAATTCTTGAGTTGAAGTGTAGTAGTGGTACAGTTCTTCGGGTTGAAACAGATAAGTCAAATGTGATGCCAATTGTGATTTCTGTCATGTCTGCTCAGAAATGTTTGAAAAATGGTTGTGAAGCATATCTTGCTTATGTGTTGAATACAAAAGTGTCTGAAACAAAGATCGAATCAGTGCCAGTGGTATGTGAATATTTAGATGTGTTCCCAGAAGAGTTGCCAGGTTTGCCTCCGATTAGAGAAGTAGAGTTTGGTATTGAAGTAATGCAGTCTTGCTCCAATATCGATTGCTCCTTATGAATGGCACCAAGCTGAATTAAAAGAATTAAAAGTGCAATTGCAAGAGTTGACGGATAAAGGATTAAATCGGACCAAGTTATTCTCCGTGGGTGCTCCCATGCTATTTGTGAAGAAAAGGATGGGACATTGAGATTGTGTATTGATTATCGTCAACTTAATAAAGTGACAGTAAAGAATAAATATCCATTACCCCGAATAGATGACTTGTTTGATCGGTTAAAGGATGCCACAGTGTTTTCCAAAATTGATTTGAGATCCGGATATTACCAATTGAGGGTTAAAGAGTCGATGTGCCAAAGGCGCTTTGAACCCGGTATGGTCACTATGAGTTTCTTGTAATGCCTTTTGGTCCGACTAATGCTCCACTATTTTTATGGATTTGATGAATCAATTTTCCGCCCTATTTGGATAAATTTGTTGTGGTGTTTATAGATGATATTCTTATTTATTCCAAGTGAAGTCGAGCATCTTGAACATTTAAGAATTGTGCTACAAACGCTGCGAGAAAAGAAATTGTTTGCTAAATTTAGCAAAAGTGAATTTTGGCTTAGTGAAGTTGGATTTTGGGACATGTTGTCTCGGAGATGGCATTCGAGTGGATCCAAATAAGATATCGGCAATAGTTGAATGGAAGCCTCCAAGAAATGTATCCGAAGTTAGGAGTTTTCGGGCTTAGCGGATATTATCGTCGATTTGTAGAAGGTTTTTCGATGATAGCTTCACCGATGACAAAATTGTTGCAAAAGATGTTAAGTTCGAATGGACCGAGGAGTGTCAACAAAGTTTTGAGAAATTAAAGAAGTGTTTAACTGAGGCACCAGTGTTAGTGCAACCTGAGTCAGGAAAGGAATTTGTTGTTTATAGTGACGCGTCATTAAATGGGCTTGGATGTGTATTGATGCAAGAAGGAAAAGTGATAGCGTATGCTTCTCGACAATTGAAACCGCATGAACGAAATTATCCTACCCATGATTTAGAGTTGGCTACTATTGTCTTTGCTTTGAAGATTTGGCGTCATTATTTATATGGTGAGAAATGTCATGTTTTTTGAGATCATAAAAGTTTGAAATATGTTATGACACAAAAGATCTGAATTTGCGGCGTGAAGATGGTTGGAATTGATGAAAGATTATGAACTTGTAATAGATTATCATCCGGAAAAGCCAATATAGTTCTTGATGCTTTGAGCGAGAAAGTCTCTCTTTGCTTTGAGAGCTTTGAATACAAGATTAACATTGATGAAGATGGATCATTGCTTGCGAGTTAAAAGCTAGTCCATTGTTCTTCAAGAAATTTATGAGGCTCGAAAGTGGATAATGAATTACAAAGAAAAAGACTCGATTGTGCGTGGGCGATAATTCGATTTTCGGATTGATTCGGATGGATGTTTAATGTTTCATGACGAATATGTGTTAGAAAATGTTGATTTAATTCGAAAATTTTGCGGGAAGCACATGATAGTCGCTATGATGAGTGGAAGTGGGATAGAATTACTATGGATTTTGTTTCGGATTGCCATTGTCACCGAAAAGAAAGACTCAATTTGGGTAATAGTTGATCGATTGACTAAGTCACTCATTTCATTCTGTGCGAATGAGTTTTCACTTGACAAGTTAGTGAATTGTATATTCTTTGAGATAGTTCGATTACATGGTGTACTGCGTCTATTATATCGATAGAGATCCACGGTTTACTTCAAGGTTTTGGAAGAAATTACAAGAGGCATTAGGTACTAAATTGAATTTTAGTACAGACATTTCACCCCAAACCGATGGACGATCGAAAGAGTAATTCAAGTGCTCGAATATATGTTGAGATGTTGTGTATTGGAATTTGAAGGTAATTGGGAAAGATATCTACCTTTGGTGGAGTTTGCATATAATAATAGTTATCAATCCAGCATAAAATGGCACCTTATGAAGCGTTGTATGGGCGAAAGTGTCGGACTCCATTATATTGGTGAACTTAATGAAAATCGTTACATGGAGTCGATTTGGTAAAAGAAAGCGAAGAAAAGTGAAGATAATCCGTGATTGTTTGAAAGTCGCATCGGATCGGCGAAGTCGATCGGATTTGAAAAGAAAAGAGATTGAGTTTCAAGTGGGTGATAAAGTATTTCGAAAGTGTCTCCATGGAAGAAAATTCGAGATTTGGCCGTAAAGGTAAATTAAGTCCAAGATTTATTGGTCCGTATGAAGTGATAGAAAGAATTGGTCCGATGGCTTATTGATTGTCTTTACCCGAATTGGAAAGAATTCATAATGTGTTTCATGTTTCTATGTTGAGGCGATATCGATCGGACCCATCACATGTGATTTCACCGACTGAAGTGGAAATTCGATCGGATATGACATACGAAGAAGAACCGATTCGAATCTTGGCACGAGAAGTGAAACAGTTGAGAAACAAAGAAATTGCTTTAGTGAAAGTGTTATGGCAACGACATGGGATGGAAGAGGCAACATGGGAAACCGAGGAGGCTATGAGGAAACAGATCCCAACTTATTCATGGTAAGATTTTGGGACGAAAATCCCTAAGGGGAGAATTGTGATAGCGAAATAGGCCTAATCGGAATAGTGGTTTCGTAACCACAAATCCAAGTGAAATAGTTTAATTTTATAAATTTTTATTAGTTACTGATTGATTGAAATATTGTGTGAAAATATGGATAGGAAATTTTAATGCTTTAGTGCTTAATTGAATTTTTAGGACTAAATTGAAAAATGCAAAGTGTGTCTAATTAGTGATTAAATGACTTAATTGAATTATTGCATGAAATTGGAAGTGTTTATGTGGCAATTAGACCATAAATTAGTGTTATGGACACAAAAGGGTATTTCTAGAAAAATATCTAAGTAATGGGTCAAGGGCATTTTTGTCCAAATTGAATAAAAGACAAAATAAAGATGAAAACAAGTGTTCATCTTCTTAAAATCAGATGTTTGCTGCCAAAAAAATTCATGTCACCATAGCTAGGGTTCTTGAACTTCCTAAGCTCAATTGTAAGTGATTTCTTGCCCCGTTTTTAATTATTTTCGTATTTTTATGCTTATTGAAGCTTGAATTTCATGTTTCTACTATTTAATTTAAATGAAATTAAAGTTTGAAAATTTACCCATTCATGATATAATTGTAAATTGATTAGTGATGTTAGATAATGAATGTTTGAAGTGTTAATTACAAGTTTTACTAGATGAATTTTGATGAAAATGTTGAAAAGGGCTAAATTGTGAAAGATGGTAAAGTGTGCATAAAGTTGTGATTTTGTGAAATTGATGGCTGTTATGAGCATGAAATATGATTTAGTGAAGTTTGAAATTTAAAAATTTAGTGAATTTTATTTTTACGAGCTTAGGGACAAAAGTGGAATTTTGAAAAGTTTAGGGAAAAATGTAAATTTGCCAAAATGTTGTGTATGAATTGTATTTAAATGAAATGTTGATAAAATGTATTAAATTGTGTTAATATAGATCAAGAAAGAAGAAATAGTGGAAGTGATCGGGAAAAGAGAAAGTTATCGACTAAATTACAAAAAATAGTCGTTTTGCATCCGAGGTAAGTTATATGTAAATAATAGTTATATTTGTATAAATTGTGAATTATATTTGATATGTGAATTAATATTGAATGTGGAAGGAAAATTGTTCATGAATTATTCAAGTAATAAAGTGTTAAGTGTAAATTCGGTTGAACTTAGGAATAGAATTGGATACAAGTGACATGTCACTAGAGACCGATGTTACTGATGTTACAGTGTTACAGTGAGTCCCGGTCTTTGGGTGATCTAGCATGTGTTGCGAGACACTGACGACTTGTGTGAGCAGCCCGTGGACATTTCGGTGTTATTGATCGGTGGTAGCTTGGCTACATTTCGATGGTAGCTTGCTACATATCGATTGTGGCACTTATGTGCTAAATCTCTACGTATCCGTGTATATTCCAAGCATTCAACGGGATTAATAATGAATTAAAGTGAATATGAAATGTTAAGTGTGAAAATGTATATGCAAGTGAATTGGTAAGATTGTGCATGTGTAAGTGATTGAAATTGCTAAGAAATGTTTTGATTAGTTATATGTTAAAAGTGTTAATTATTAAATGAGTAATTATTGTTTACATGTAACTTACTAAGCTATTTATAGCTTACACATCTCTTTCTTTCCTTTGTTTTATAGTGATTTGAACTTGATCGAATAGTGGACCGTCGAGACTCGTATCACACTATCATAGCCATCTCGGTATTATGTGCTTTTCAAAATGTTTGAACTATGGCATGTATAGAGTCTTAATCATTTTGAGCATGTTCAAATGATATGGCTAAGATTAGCTATTGAAATGGTTAGTAAAGATTATGTTTTGGTATTATGTATGTGTAAATGGTAACTAATTCAAAGAAGCAGTTTCTTTGACAGCAGCAGTGACGTGAATGTAAAAATTCACCATAAATAGTAGAAATGGAATTAGAGAGTGAATTATATATGGAATTAAAGCTTATCAAGTCTATTTTTATATGAAAGAAACTATGTAGGAAAAGGAATTCTGTATTTTGAGATATTTGAATTTTAGTGAGACAGGGTCAGAATGTTTTTTTGAAGTCCCCTGTTCTGACTTTAGAAAATCATTATAAATTGTACAGAAAGAATTATGGGTCATAATTTATATGTGTAGATTTCTTAGTGAGTCTATTTTCAAAAGAAAAAACGATAACCTTATATGTATTCTGTACAAAGAGATAATTGATTTTTAGTGCCGAGAGGTCAGATCTGTCGAGCTGTGAAACAGGGGATACTTTAATGAATAAAGTGTACTAATTGGCCAAGTCAAAAATTTTGAAAATTTTATGGTAAGTAGTAATATGAGTCTAGTTTCAGGGAAAATTTACGGATTTAAATTTTGAGTTCTGTAACTCGAGTTATAATTAAATTAGTGAAAGTCACGCAGGTAGACAGTTTTGTTGTGAACAGTGAATTTAATTTTAAAAGCAATTTTTTTTATGCTCCGAATTGGTAAGTTAAATTGGATAACATCTCGTACTAGATTCCGGTGACGGTCTCGGGTAAGGGGTGTTACACTACAACTATTCCAAAAGAAGCTCTTCCACTATTCATCTTGGTTGAGTAATAATATCAAAACACTTGGTGACCAGAAAGCATTGATACTAATTGACACAATTACAAAAAAAAAAAAAACACTCTAAATAAAAATAAAGCTAAATATTATTATTGCTCAATCAAGATGATACAAAGAAACAGAAATTGAAGTGCTACACTTTTGGCTCAGTGTAAAACATCTATTTATACTAAAAAGCTTCCCAAAATAACTGAACTACTTTGACAACAAGAAGCTAACGTGCTCATATTTTATTTGCACAAATATAGGACCAAATATGCTAATCGACTCCTAATAAAAATGAATAACTTGACCAATTCATAACTAGCAGAAAGTTGCACTAAATTCTGACACATTTGAACCCTTCTGCATCAAAACGATCCGTTCTAACTCTATACCAACTTCTTTCATCATTGGTCGCTTTTTCCCACTCAAGCTCAAGCATTGGTATGCAAGTTTAGCAACCATCATTACCTCTTCATGTTTCACTCCCTTCACAATTCGACTGTCAACAATGTCCATCACTTGGTTCTTTTCCACCAAATTGGTGAAATACGAGGCTAAACTCCTACTATTTTCTTCCCTTTCGAAAGAAACCGGTTTTTCCCCTGTTAGTAACTCAACCAGCACGACTCCAAAGCTATACACATCGCTTTTATCCGTGAATTGGCTCGATTGGAAATACTCAGGGTCTAAGTATCCGAATGTGCCTTGTACGTGCGTGGTCAAGTGAGTTTGATCTATAGAAACTGATCTCGATATCCCGAAATCTGAAACTTTCGCCTTGAACTTCTCGTCTAATAAGATGTTTGTGGACTTGACGTCTCGATGATAAATCGGAATTGAGGCCGAAGAGTGCAAGTACGCAAGGGCTTCGGCACTTTCTTTGGCAATTCTTAATCGTGTTTCCCATGATAATACGAATTCCTCACTTTGGTCATGCAGATATTGATAAATTGTTCCATTTGAGATGAACTCATAAACTAGTAACGGAACTTCGGTCTCTAGGCAACACCCTATAAGTTTAACCACGTTTCGATGATTAATTTGGCAAAGGATGACGACTTCATTAATGAACTCTTCGACTTTGTCTGCAGCCATTCCTTTGGACTTTTTAACGGCAACAATTCTTTCATCGGCAAGCATTCCTTTGTAAATAGTTCCTTGGCCACCTTGGCCGAGCACTCGGTCCTTGTTGAAATTATCTGTTGCTTTATCCAACTCCTTGGAAGTAAATATCCTGGTGCTCTCTAAACTGCCATGCTTTGCAAACATTTGTTGTTGTAATAATAACCCACCATTGCGTTTAAAATTTTTTTTCTTCAACTTCATTTTCCTTCTTTTCTTTAAATATTTGTATGACCACCGTCCACCCATTACTAAGCACGTTACTAAGCACAATGCTGCAAAGCCAAGACCAATTCCTGAAAGAAATGCTCAATAATTCAAAAGGCTTAAAGGGTTAATGCAATCAAGTAAAACAATATGTTTCTTTATAAAATCGAGAAAAAACACTTGTATATAATGGTTTGGGGATGGTGGACTAATGCAATCAAGTAAAACAATATGTTGGAGAAGAAGAAAAATTTGAAATGAAAGAAGGCTGTAGGCAAGAGGAAGGGGAAGGTAAAAAAATTGTGAGTGAATCGATGTAACTTTATAAAATCGATGTTGAAGTTAAAAGTTCCATTAATATGCTACCATTGATGATTAATTGTTAGATTACTATTTTGTATAAGTTAATTAGTAACTTTTAATCATTCTCATGGATCACAATAGTAATAAAAAAATATTAACCATGCATTGTAGGGGTGTTCAAACAGTTAACCGAATCGAATTAGTATTAATCGAATTAATCAAACTTTTAATCATTTAACCGTTAACCAAATTGAATTTTTTCAAAAAAATTAACTGAACTGAAATTTATATGTTCTTTTTATTAAAACAAATATAACACATATAAAAAATAAAGTGATAATATTCATTTGACCGAATTAATCGAATTAACCAAATTAAAACAACATATCATTTGTATTATCAATTATTAAGTTCGTTGATTCGGTTAATTATCTAATTTCGAACCGAATTAACCGATAATCAAACTTCCCAAAAATAATTAACTGATCTCCGACCGAATTAGATCGATTAGCCAACCGATTAATCGAATTAAATCGATTAATTTAATTTTAACCAAAATTTAAACCATCACTAATGCAAAGGGAGTTAATTTACCTAAAGGAAGAATCCAAGTTTTTCTTCGTGTGCATACGTAATGCCCTGGCTTATTCACACAAGTCGCATCCCCACACTTCAACTCGTCCAGGCATTCGTCAATATCTAAACAATTCCATTAACTTTTGAAAGAGTAAAATAAGAAGTATCAAACAAGGGATGTGAAGAGATTTTGGATTTTACCTTGGCATCCATCAGGAAGATATGCATTCCCTTGATAACCACTCTTGCAATGACATCGAATTGATTTGTCAATATGAGGGTCCGACAACTGTAAGCCATACGGCGTACAATTATATTCTCTTCCTTCTTCGCTCAACTCAAAATCCTCTTTGGGTATCGCCCAATCAAGCACAGCACCCACAGCCTCCATTTTCTGCAAACCGGACCTGTTTGCTACATTCGATGCCCAGTTTTTCTCCACCACGTAGGCTAACTTGCACCCATCAGATTGGCTATCAAAGGTAGCATTAAATGTTTTGAGAGCCCATGGTAATTCCCTCTCGCAGCATGTATCGTGGCAGATGTTATAAGGATTAGAACCAAAGAGTGCGTCCCCAGTACAAGCTGATCTACACGAAGTGTTGGTGTCAACTTCCGCCAGGAAAGCCGTGCTATTACAACCAGCGGCTAGGAACCTGTTCCTGTACTCTGAAAAGAAGAAAGGGCTGCCTGTTAGATCCACCCCAAGGCTGGTTTCCCTACCTGAACAGTTCATTGAAACTACTGGACTCTTCACACGATGGTACTCAAGGTCCGGATCATAATCAGCAGATCTCAAAGAAAAATTCAAAACCTCCATGTTTGTTCTTTTGAGTAAAATTGTAGGAGGGGTTGAAGTTTCATTGCAAGAGACCTCAAACCATGCATTCAAGGAACAGTTGGGTCCAATTCCAAAAGGGTAGGGAACTCTAACATCACCACAGCTGCCTTTGCAACCAGGTTTTGCTGTGGAATTAGCTGCTGATGCTAGATCGGTAAATAGCAAAAGCAACAAACTGAAACTTAATGCAAATCTCACAATCATTTTTGTTTTCTTCTTTTTGGATCATTTAGCCGAGATATATATATAGGCAAAACTATAGATTCTTTCAAACTTTACTATTACCATTGGTTGAAGTATCATTTCCTCTCATTGGTTTGTGGTAATATTTAACCATTGACATGATTTGTTTACAATAAAAAGAAAAGAAAAAAAACCTTTTACTTATTTTGAGACATCTTATCTTTTACAATAAATTTTACTATCCTTTTAATTGTATCAATTGTTCTTTATTTTTGTAAAAATAGAACTTCGGTAATGACAATATATTGCAAAGAAAAGAAAAATAAAAATAAAAAATACAGATTTTTACGTGAAAACCCTTTCGGAAAAAACTACGGGCAGAGGAGAAGAAATTTCACTATGTCGAATTCGAAAATTGATTACAAGAGGAGTAGACTATGTCTATTTATAGGCTTATAAAACTATATTCTAATAGGAGTGTAGTAAAATTGAAACATCTTATTCTAATCAATATCAAATAGATTGAGTTTAAGAAGGTTTAAAAAACTTTATTCTAAAATAAAATAAAAAAAGTATAATTCTATAGAATTTTACTTTTATTTTATTTTATTTTACCACTGTATTTTATTTAAATAAAGATTCGGTCACTTAATTCTAACAATTTTATATAAGCTATTTTTGAATATATATTAAATAAAAATTCCTCTCGTAAAACATTGTGGTTACGTATTCAATTTTTCTTTCCTTCGTCTCGGTGTATCTAAAGTTAAACTCTAAAATTCAACAAAAGCATCCTTTTAAATTAAGATATTTAATTTTATTAAAGTATTTTAGAGTTTTGATATATATAGATAGATATTTTTCTATTAAAATTAAAATTAAAATTAAATTTTTTAATTATTCCACACTTATTCAACTATTCACAGTGCCTGAAAAATGGCATTCTTTCAAGCATATTGACTAAATCAAAACTTAATTTTTTTCCCACAAAGTATTATCAATGTGGGGCGCCATTCATTATGAACCTGCGGAGAATTTCCTACAGACTTTACTTGAAGTCTCCCCTCTCTCTCCTTTTCTATACAAAATTAATGTATTCTCATTATATATAAGAATTGTATGTAAATGTAATGCGATGGTTGGTCATCTCTTAATTTTGATGTTAGGGGTTGGATGAATGGAGCATATTTTATGGCTAGTCGTTTATTTTTTTGGAAAGCACTCACAATAAGAAAATTAATCACTATTACTAGCGATACCCTAGTTTCAGCTCAAAAAAATGTCTAACGTTTCATCTTATCTATCATTTCATGTATGGATATTATTTGATACATTGACGGTAGAGGTTTTTTAACTTTAGAAACGGGCTTAAGAGATTACAAAATATCCTTAATTGATATTTTAAAAAGGAAAAATATCTGGTACACTACCCAGTGGAGTTTTTAGACTTCACCAGTAGAGTTAGTCCTATAGAGATCTAGTACAATATTAAAAATTAAAATTTTAAAAAATATGCATGTCAATTTTTTTAAAACTACTTATAAAATAAAATAAAAATACATTGCAATATATCATATACTCACTATTTTAAAAATAAAACTAAATAAATATGACACATAAACCTACTTATAAAACTAGAAAACTTCAGCACCAATATATCAAATAATAAGCCTTCATTATATCATCTGACTTTCTTTTACAACGTTTCAATTACGTCTGCAATCCTACATTTATTCATGGCATTTGGAAAATAGCAAATACGACTTAGTTATGGAAAAATATATTATTAAAGTGGTCGACGAAAATATCATTAAAGTATTTTATTATATATATATATATAATTCTCTATTAAAAAATTTATTTTTTATTTAATTATAAAGTATTTAGTTTAATGGGTAAACTATCAAAATAGTCACTTTTGTTTGGTTCAGGTTACATTTTAGTCTCTTATGTTTGAAATGTTACGTTTTAGTCATTTATGTTATCACGTTGTAACATTTTAGTCACTGAGTCGTTAGTTTCTGTTAACGGTGTAACGGTAAACTGATGTGGCACATTAAATCATCATTTCAAACAAAAATTCTAGGTTAATTTATACAATCGATCCCCATATTTTTTCGTTTGGAGCAATTTAATTTTTTTTTCTTTTATGTTTTTTAACTTTCTTTCTTTTCCATTCTCTTATGCTTCTCCCTTTGTTTTCCTCCCTTCTCCATTTCTTTCAACGTAGTTTTTCTATGTTTTATTTTTTAAAACAATATAATTTTTTCGAGTGAGGCGAGCTTGTAGACTAGTTACAAATGGAAAACATAGAAAAACTATGTTAAAAGAAATGAAGAATGGAGGAAAATAGAGGGAGAAGCTAAGAGAATGGAAAAAAAAGTTAGAAGAAAATTTTTAAATCATTGAAAATGAAAAAAATATAGGGACAAATTGTAGAATTTAACCTAAAATTTTCTTTTGAAATGATGATTTAACATGCCACATCAACTTACTGTTACACCATTGTCGACAATTAACGGCTCAGTGACTAAAATGTTACAACACGATAACGTAAGTGACTAAAACATAACATTTCAAACATAAGTGACTAAAATGTAACCTAAGGCAAACAAAAGTGACTATTTTGATAGTTTACCCTAGTTTAATTTAAAGATTTTCTGAATTGTTGCAATTAGATAGGAGTTTTATTTTTTCTTTTTCTTCAACGCAATTAGGTAAGAGTTGAATTTTAAACTGATTTGCGATAAATTGAAAAAATAAGATTAAATTAACTAATTGATAATAAATAGATGTATGAAAAGAGAATAAGAGTCATTGATGCAGTGGATCAACGATTGTGAAAAGAGATGAGTTGAGTAGTTAAATTCTTTAGGAGTAGAGAATTTGAAGCAGAGAGGAAGAAGAAGCCCCCCTTTTGGGATGTCTGTCGACTTTTATTAAATCGGGTTGGACTTCGGGTCAAATTATGATTATATAACAATTTTTCCTCCACATGGTCGAAGAAAAGTTATAAAGTGACTCTTCTCAGACAATCTGACATTTATGAAGTATGTGCAATTTGGGGCTTACCATATAGATTTTACCTTGAAGCATTATTTAACAAGTTTTGTTGTTTAAGGTTTAGGGTTTATAATCCAAACTAGAGTCAATTTACGTGATCATGTCACGCATTTCATTATTAGTGGTTTATTATTTACAAAATTTTGTATATTGATTTAATACTAATATTTTTAAAATTTTATGATTAGTAAATAATAGAAAACATATTAAAAAATATTGATAGTAAATTTTGTAATTATAAATATTAATAATTGTGAAACTATAATCGATGTTGAATAAATTTAATTATCTAAATTGTTAAATTAGTTGCTTCAAATATTTGCTATCTAAATCATCAAATATTTAAGTTTTATTACAAACTACATCAACCAACTAAGAAATTCTAACCGAAATTAAAATTTCCATAATGTCAAAAAATATCAATAATTTTACAAATTTTAGTGACTAAATTATAAACCTCTGAAAGTTTTTTTTTTGAAGACAACGGCAGATTGGGCTTTATTAATAAATTCAAAGATAAAACAATTACCCTAAAGAACCAAGCCCAAATGAAATTTTGGCCCAGCACCAATAAAACAAAATAATAAAATAGTAAACAGAACCGAAATAATCCTAAAAAAATCAAATCAGAAAATTTCAGAATCCTTAAATGCTGCCGTGAAATTTACCCAATCAACAAAACTGACTGTTCATCGCCTTGTCACTTCATCTGCCTTTCTTCTTCAAGACGTTTCCATACTCCTGAGGCATTAATCATCAACGTTCTTTGTACAGCCCTCTTCTCAATTAACCCCATCCCATCTTCTCTCTTCCTAATCAATCCTAATCTCCCACTCTATCCCTTTCCTCTTGATCTACTGCATATTCCGGAACTCCCCCAACAAGGTACACTGGTACTTTAGCCTTCATCGTTTCTTTTGCTACCATATGCGCAAGAACGTTAACTGCTCTTGGGACATACTCGAATCTGCACTCCTTGACTTCAGATAGCATTTTATGAATATCCGTAATGTATGCACAAACCCTTGATTTATCTTGGATATCTGACTTACTTTTTTTTATTATCGATAATGAATCTCCTTCTATAATGATTTTTTCCCATTTCATATGAATACCGATTTTGGTTGCTTCCCGGCATGCGAGCGCCTCGGCCGCGAAGACTGATGTCACCTGTTGATAGATCTCCGAACATGATAGAAGAGTTTTGCCTTCACTATCCCTGGCCACAAACCCCACAGTCGCTTGATTACACTTCCCATCGTAGGCAGCATAAACCTCTCAAAGTTAGGTGTCCTAAATAAAAAATTTTGAAAAAATAAGTGATAAAAGTGTTATTTAAAATTCAAAAATTATTAATATGTTAACTCATAATTATTTTCACCTCATGTTTTTTAAATGTTGAAAATTTAAACAAAATTATTAGTAAAAAAACTAGATATTTGATCTATATAATACCTAATTGAAAATTTATTATTTGTACTAAAATTATAATTCTAAAAATAAATTTATAATTAAAATACAAGTGTTACGTTTTTAAATGTATTACATCAAATTAATTCATAAAATTTTATTATAAAAGATTATAGTATTTATATTCTAAATAATTCACATGTAAATGCATATAAAAGTTCTCAAATAAAGAAAAATATATATTTATTTTAATTGATATTATGGTTTAATATTTTTATATTTATTCATATTTTGAATTTAATTTTAAAATTTTATATAATGTAATATAATGAATATTATAATAATTATGTTTTTATATAAATTATAGTAAAGGGATATATAATAAAGATTATATAATACTAAAATCTATGTAAGATATTAGTATAGATGATAAGAAAATTTTATTTTAAGAACATAAGCATTTTTAGGATACAATTATCATTAACTATTTAAGTTTAAATTATGATAATTAAGTGGGTTAAATCACAATTAAGTCTACATAGAATGATATTTTGGATTAATAATCTTCATTAAAATAAAATTATGTTGACACGTTTGGAGGTAAGGTAATTTTTGTGGCTGAAACAGTGGTCACAACTTCAAACATTGTTTCATTGTTATACTTGCCTATTTGAAGAGCTAACAGATCTTAGAACAAAAGCATTGGGCTATCTATTTTGAAGATATTTCGACCTGTCAGAGCCCAAAACATGAAGAACAATTGAGTTGAAATTGAAGACTTGAAGATTTGTTTCTTGCGGATTAAGTCTAGTTACTTGCGGAATAAATAACGTCACTTTCTATAGTTGAAAACTTTGGATTACATCAAAACTCTTATGAAATTAATATAATATGTTGATTTCTAGCTTTACTTTACAAAACTGTGATTAGACTATGACTCTTTGATCGCCTCCAGACATACTAACGTTCATAGTGTGGATACTACTTCCGAAATATAAGGATTTGAGGCAGTATCCGCAAGTATACGGATCAGATAGTAATATAGATTTGTTTACAGCGAAACTAAGTATTTCGAGGATCGTACCCAAGGTACTCGAGCATTGTACCCAAGGCACCTATGGTTGCAGGCTCCCATGCACAACCCATGACATTCTCCCCTACCTGTTCTAACGATGCCCTCGTCGAGTCCTCCTTATGGAACTAGTCTATCTTTCCTTCGAACGGCTACAATGCCTCGGCAAATTTCCAACTCGCTTCACTATCGAGAAGTCTCTTCTATCGAACTAAGTATTCATGTTGCAACTGATAGTACTTTCGTCTGATCACACGGTTTGTCTCGATGCTTTCAACTTTGTGATTGTAGGAAACCTTGACCCCCATTGATGCTTGTTCGGACTTGCCTTGATTTGGATCCTTTTGATCCTTATGGAATGGCTTAAGCATGCTCACATGAAATATTAGGTGGACTTTGAGTTTTACCGATAAATGAAGCTTGTAGGCCACCTTGCTTGCTCTCTTCACAACTTGAAAGGGTCTATCATACCATCACACAAGCCTCTTATCCAAACCATTATGTCGCAAAATCAAGTATAGTTTAGCAAGGACTGAATCACCAACCTGAAATTGCACATCCTTTCTATTCTAATCCGCCTACTTGTTACACTTGCTTGCCTTGTGTAGAAAAGCTCTAGCCAAGTCATTTTTCTCTTCGCAATCATTTGCAAATCGATAAGTTACTGGATTCGGTCCTGTATAACGGGTTACAATAGCACTGGGTGTGAGTGGCTACTGGCCAGTCACTATCTCGAGCAGGCATTGATTTGTGGCCTCACTCCGCTGTAAGTTGTCTGAAAATTGGGCCACATTCAACAACTTTTTCCAGTCCCTTTGTGTGGACCTCATATAGTACCGAAGATATGTCTTCAACAACGTATTCAATATTTCAGTTTGCCCATCGATTGTGGATGCATGCTAGTGGAAAAGTTTAAGTCTGAGCCCATCGACTTGAACAACTTTATCCAAAACCGGCCTGTTAATCGCCCGTATTAATCACTGATGATAGATAATGACACTCCCCAATATTTCACCATGTGTCTAAGGAACAACGAGCTACCTCCTCAGCAAGTCACTCTTTGGTAACTAGAATGAACGCTGCATACTTCGAAAGCTTGTCCACCATAACAAGAATACTTGCAAACCCGTCAGACTTAGGCAAACCAACAATAAAATCCATAGATACACTCTCTCATGGTCTTTCCAGAATGGGCAAGGTTGTAGCAAATCGACCGGAGTCTTTAATGCAACCTTGTCTTATTGACATACTAGACAAGTTTTCACATAGGTCTCCACATCATCACCTATGTAAGGCCAATAGTAACGATCTTCCAAAAGGGCCAAGGTGCGATGCATTCTTGGATGGCATTCCCATCTCGAGTCATGACACTCATTTATGACTTTCTTCCGTAATTTCCCATAATAAGACACATAAAGACGGTGCCCATAAGTGTATAACAACTCCCCTTTAAGCCCAAATCTCCTAGTTTTCCCCTCATTTGCAAGCTCGGCCAAGTTTTTTGTTGTGGGATCATGGGACAACCCTTATTGAATGCACTCCAATAATGAACCATCAGGTTGGCTGATTGTTGCAAACTCCATCTTTCGGCTAAATGCATTAGCCACAGTGTTGGCACTCTCTACCTTATACTTTATCATGAAATCAAACTCTGCAAGGAAAACCTGCCAACGAGCCTGTTTAGGAGACAACTTTTTTTAGGTTAGAAAATAAATATTAGTAACATTATCGGTAAAGACCACGAACCTGGAACCTAGTAAATAATGCCTCCATGTGCGCAAGCAATGCACCACTACGATCATCTCCTTTTCTTAGACCGTGTACATCCGCTCCGTCTCATTAAGCTTTTGACCCTCATAAGCAATTGGATGCCTATCTTGCATTAGTACTCCCCCAATGGTATAATCTAATACATCCATGCGTACCTCATATAGCTTCGAATAATTTAGCAAAGTAAGTTCGACTCCCTCGTCGTCACTTGCTTCAATTGGTTAAAGGTCTTCTCAGATTGAGGATCTCAATCCCATGCCTTACCTTTTTTAACATGTTCGTCAAGGGTGCGATAATTTTGGAGTAGCCTTCGATGAAGCATCGATACGAATTTACCAACCCCCCAAAGAAAGATCTCAACTCTGCCACCTTGGTTAGTGGCTCCCACTCAATAATGGCCCGAATTCTGCTTTCATCCATTCAAATCTTGCCACCTCCTACAATGTGACCTAGAAATGGCACCTCTCATTGGGTAAATGAGAATTTCTCCTCTTTAACAAACAATTATTTTCCTTCAAAGTTTGGAACACGTCCCTCAAATATTCCACATGCTCCTTGAGCAACTTACTGTACACCACAATATCATCAATGAAAACAACTACAAACAACTACAAGTACCTTATTCATTAGGGTGCAAAATGTAGCTAGGGCATTCGTGAGTCCGAGAGCATCACAAAAAACTCATACGAACCATACCACGTCACATAAGCTACCTCTGGCTCGTCCCTCCCAACTATTCAAACTTGATGATATCCCGATTTTAAATCCAACTTGATAAACCATCTCACACTACCAAGCTGATCAAACAAATCTGAAATAAAGGGAATGAGATACCTATTCTTCACATTAGTCTTGTTTAAGGCCCAATAATCGGTACACATCCTCAACAACCAATCATGTTTCTTTTGGAATAACACTGGCTCACCGAACTAAGATTTAGATGGCCTAATGAATCATGCATCTAAAAGTTTATTCAACTATTTCCATAACTCTTCTAATTTTTTCGGACATATACAATATGGGGCCAACATTCAAGATGCAACAACTCGATCCTGTGGTCCACCTCCCTCTTTAGTGGTAACTTTTTTGGTAACTCGTAGGCATCACATCTTGAAAAGACTGCAACAACTAATCTACTTCCTTCAGGATCTCACCAACAGACTTAACGACTTCCTCAACATTCAAGATGGCTAAGTAGAAAATTTCATCTCTCCGTACCCCTTTAGCAAATTGGATTGTCGATAATGTTTTTCCCTTCATGCTTCATTTCCTTGTCATTCTCCTCATGTATTGATGGTCCGAATCTGTAATCACCATGTAATTACCAGAAGGAAAAATAGACGTATTAATCTGGTCAAGGAAATTTAATCCAACCACAAAATCATAGTCATTAAGTGGTATTACCTTAATGGTCGGTTTATCGGTTCAATCACCAAGTTGGAGATCCACTCCCTTTAAAGACCCCTTGATTGGAACACATTCTGAGTTCACCATCTTAATCCAACCCGACTCATTTTGGATATTGAGACCAAGTTTATGAGTAGTCTCTTCGGACATGAACAAATCAAATGCACCTGTGTCGACAAGTGCATTCAATTTTTTACTAGCCACATGATGTCTACAAATACCAGCCCATGACCCATCTTATCTTCGATAGCCCCTAATATTGAGCAAAGAGTGTTGTCTGCCTTATCTGCCTCATCCTTTGCTTTCATAGTAGAAAGTATGGACTTCTTCGAATAGTCCTTGATCATATATGGACCATCACAATGAAAGCAACTTCAAGGTTCATTCTTCTTTTTATCCCAAGGCTTCTTACCATTGCCATTTTTAGCGGGCTTGTCTTTGTCCCCCTCCCACCATTGCCCTTTGGTTTGAATTTGGGCTTGGAAGACTTAGGCTTGTCTTTCTTTCCACCAAGCTTTGCTACAGTTATGGCATTGGTAAGCTCTTGAACTCCTCGACATTGCAACTATTGCTTCGCCCATGATTTCAACCCATCTATGAAGGAAAAGAATGCCTCTTTCTTACCCATATTTGATATCTAAAGCATGAGTTCGCTAAACTCCCGCACATACTCCCTCACGGTGCCTTGTTGCATAAGCTGGCAACTTTTCTCGAGCCTCATCCTTGGCATACTTTGGAAAAAAACTGTGCTTTGAACTCAGTTTGGAACTCCTCGCAAGTCCCAATTTCTGTCCCACCACGTCTCACATCTAAAGTCCTACGATGCCACTACAACAAAGCAACGTCAGTCAAATACATATCAGCAGTAATTACCTTAGTGGCATCATCCATGATGCCTTTAACACGGAAGTATTACTCCATTCCCCATAGAAAATTGCCTACATCTCTACAGATCTTGTTCCCTTGAACTCATTGGGCTTGGGAACATCCGCATTGAGCTTGGGTCCATTTCTCAAGGCAACCTTGTAGATTGTGAGTTCACCCTTGAGCTTCACAATTTCCTCTTTCAAGGCCGTCATCATAGCCTCGAGGGCATCTTCCCTACTAGTTAGCTTTTCGACAGAATCCAACACATACTCTCTGAGCTGCTCTTTTATAGATTGCAACCCATCGATGATCCTATCACTGACATCATCGATCATCTCCTTAATGTCTCCCATGAACTCCTTGAGAGTAACGACCCGTCCCTCCAAAGGTGACAATATGTCCCTCAAACAACTAGCTTTCCTGGCCCTCCCACAGGTCTCTATTGGTTCACCATGCTCGACAATTTCTTTTGACATCTTTCATGGTGCCTTCGAACTCTAGATCGGATACCAATTGTCATAAAATTAGATTTTTCCCATACAATCTGTATGGCCTTAGGCAATTTCTTCACTCAAAAATCATCTAAGTCAGCCTAACTCATAACAATTGAGGATTCAACAGAATTCCTCTAATGCACCCACGAAGAAAAAATGGAAGAATGAAAAATGAAAGAACTTAAAAGATGAACAAAGCCACAGAAAATGAATAACACTAGAGAAAAGTTTTGAGCGAATGCTCTAAAAAATTCTATTACTCACTGAATGAATTACAATGACGGGAAAAGGGCTCTATTTATAGTTGAACCTTCGTAAAATCAACAGTAGAGATTAAAGTACATCAATGGCTAAAATTAAAAGCTATCTTCAAGTCAATTATCTAATATTACAGAATCGTATCTTCTAAAGATTACATATCATATCTAAGATTACATATCTCTGAAGATCACATTCCATATTTGCTAAGCTTTGTAGATGGGCTTTCAATCTCTCCAAGCAACGGGCCAGTCTGATTGATCAAATGACCTCCTTTGTACGTGATGGATCACACAAGTGCACCATGGTTGTGGGTTCCCAAGTACAACCCATGGCATTAGCACTAGGTTAACTTTAACTTAAGCACCACAAGATTTAATTAGTACTTTAATTAGATTAAATTACGAAACGTAAAAAAGGGATTTTTGGTTTTTTTATAAAAATAATAAAAATACTAAAATACGGAAAACAATTTATATGAAGAATGCCAAAGTAAATTTATCAGATCTAGTTATGGGTGACTAACTCATTTAGGTATACTTCATCATCTGTCACTTCGGGCTCCTCGTCAATCAACTAATTATTACCCTAGCAGGACCTTTCAATACATCCACTAGAATACTAAGTTAGCAAGGACTACTTATTTTTTGACTTTACAGTTTAGACCGGCTCGATTTTAAGGTGTTCACGAATGGGTCACACAAATTTTGGGTTAATTCCCATCTTTATAACTTCTTAGGGTTGTCTGGCCTAAGGTTTACTTCACGTTATTCCTTTCCCAAATAGTTGATTCGTTCAAGGAACCTTATAAAATAGTCAATTCATTATACCTCCACTTATTAATCCCCATAAAATGATTAGTTCCTCATACTTTTCATAAATAATATATAATCGATGTAAAATTTAAACATAAATATTTGAATCGAAAATATAAGATTTAGGAGAAGTCTAATTTGTATTAGGAACTGGAATGAATCCACAGTGTTTAAACGCATTCACAAATAGGATCTCCTAAAATAAAGAAAAACAAAAGGAAAATAATCTAAAACCTAAAAAAAAACTAAACTAAATGAAAGAGATAAATTTTAAGCTAATTGATTGGTGTCTAAAATGGGTTCCAAATGAGTCTATTTATAGATTTTAGGTGGTTGTCGCCCATAACCCTAGGTCAAATGATGTTCTCGAGCTTTAGGTTGTAATGTGTGGATCAAAATGCCCCTATCTCATAATCGCGACACACTAGGACCTGTGTCACAACAAAGAGGTCAATATGCTCTTCTTTAGAATGTCTTCAAGGGTATGTCGCGACACCTTCAAGCTGTGTCACGACCTCTATGTTGTGACATCCAAGGCTCTATGTCATGACATTGTGATCAGTATCGATATAGTATGCCTTCTAATGGTTTTATGCACACTGATAAAGTGCGTTAGCACTCTTATGCTTCATTCGGCCCCTAAGGTCAATAAAATACTTGATTTGCACATTTTATTGAATTGAATAAAACTTGCTAAAATAGAAATAAAACTTAATGATAATGCTTAATTTCAAGCTTCTAAAGTGTAGAAATTAGTTTAATCTAACACACTGAATTACGGCAAATCACTTTTATGTAAGCAAAACTTAAGGAGTATATAAACTTAAGTTTTGTTTAGGTTAAAAGGTAAACCAACAGACCGTGAGATTAAGCGAGCACAAATTTGTTCAAGATAGGAATGTGTTGTATGAATTTTTTTTTGTAAGTAATCAAAAGAGTTTCTTAACTTGCAAGATTAAGCTTTCAATGGGGAAACTTAATGGGAAAGTGATCTAGTCTTTATGCAACAGTGAGACTGTTGAATTGGTGAGTGTCAGAGTAGTGTTAGGATTTAAATAATTTGTTGTACTATGAGAAAGATAGCGGATCATTTCTTTAGACAAGGTCGAACTACGAAAATAATGTCGGTGTTCATCTTTACATTTTCACACTTAATTTCGTGGTTGAAACTATGGCCACAGTTCCTAGCACTATTTTAGCAATAGTTTTTGTGTTGCATAACAAGTATCCCCTCTCGTTTTTACAATTGGTATCGATGCCTCTCACTTAATATAAATAGTGATTATCCTAGTTGATATATTTGCTTGCAATGGAAGGATCTTCAAGTCTTACACCCCCTATGCTCAATGAAGCTAATTATGTATATTATAAAGCCAAGATGAAAGTGTTATTAAGTCAATAGATGAATGAGTCTGAAGGATTTTTTTTAATTGGATAGACTCATCCATTCATCGACATTGAAAGAGTAAAAACTCCCAAGATCAAGGCAACCTAGACTATTGAAGAAGAAAATACTGCTAATGCTAACTCCAAAGCACTTTATGTTATTTTTTTGGAATAGATGCATAAGAGTTTAGGAGAATTTCCAAGTGTTCTGAAGCTAAGGAGGTTTGGAAAATACTAGAGACAACTCATGAAGTGACAACTATAATGAAACAATCCAAGCTTTAGATGCTAACCACTAATTTAAGACTTTAATGATGCAAGAATCAAAGACAATTAGAGAATTTTATGCAAAACCATGTGACGTAGACAATCAAGCTTTTTTCTTAAGGAGTAAGTAATCAAAATCCAAACTTGTGAGGAAGGTTCTTAGGTCACTACTAGAGAGGTTCAACTTCAAATTTACAACTGTGACTCCTTAGATCTGGCGGGTCTAAGATTTTGGCGTATAGTAGTAAGATAGTTTGTCTAGCGAAGAGTGATCCGTCCAATTACTTAATTTGGTGTATATGCATGGATGTATAGTAAAAGCCATATAAGTAAGTGGGAATTTTGTTACATGATATTCTGGTATTTAAAGTAGAAGGTTGTGTTAATCGATAAAAGGTATAGTACGGTGTTAACTCACAACTGTCACATGCCAGGTCTTGTGACATAGCCCCAGGTCATGTAACTTTCAAATAAGAGACACACGGTCGTGTCTCAGCCCGTGTCCTCACCCGTGTAACTCACTGGGTAGGGTCATACGGTCATGTCACACGCTCGTGTGTCAAGCCATGTAACTCTCTGAGTTGTCTTACACGCCCATGTGCTAGGCCATGTAACTCACTAACTTGAACCCTAAGAAATCCACAGATGACACATGGTTGTGTGCCTCACACGGCTGTGTCACACACCTGTGTCCCAAGCCATGTGAACCTAAAATTTAACCTAAAATCGAGTCATTTCAAAACCATTTCATGCATAAATTTTCAAACCATTTAAGCACACATTCAAGGGGTTCAAACACCATTCAAACTTGAATAATTATGCCATTTCAAAAAACCTAATTCACCTAACCAACATGTCGTACAAAGGCATCACATTTGCATCCAAACATCATTTACAAGTCCAATATGCCATGCAAACATTAATATGCCATACAAAGGCACCACATGTCAATATTGTCTTATTTCAAGCCTCAAGACCTAATTTCATTATGTGCCTAAAACACATCACAAATGGCCATTTCCAAGCCCACATCAACATACCATATGACCATGCACATCAATTACCTAAAAGTGATCAAAGGGACTTAACATAACAGGCATTACAAGTCCATCAACCATACATAAACATCAAGGCACAAGCATACCAAAATACCATTTACACATTCACTAAATACCATTACAAAATATCCTATACATGTCATTATAAAGCTCGGCCAAAATGCTTAAAAACTACTGAATTGATTGTTGGATAGTATGATAGGTCTCCGACGAGTTTCCAACCAAATTAAGCTTCCGATGATCTATAAAACAAAGGAAAATAACTACGTAAGCAACGAGTGCTTAGTAAGCCCGTATAAACTTAAACATAACTTACCATTTCAATAATACATTACATAGATTAAACATAATTCAACACCAATTCCATAAGCTTAGCAAAGTCTAATCAATATCACCAACTCACAAGTTAGTATATCCATCCATAACATAAATTAAATCAACTAGAAGATATGTAAATTTCCATATATACAACATTATTTGGTTTATAAATCCTTTCATTAAGCCATGATTCATTATTTTTACATACTTACCATTTCCTTTTCCTTTTCTTACCTGTTGAACTATCTAAAATTACATCGGATACTTAGGAAAGCTCACATAAAGTGTGCATTTACATATAACCGTAACATTTCCTTTACATTAATGCTCACACGAGCTGTGAAATGGTTCTGCTCACACAAGTTGTGGGTCAGAATGTAAGCTACACAATACTACTCACACAAGCTGTGGAGAATTTGCAACAAATGCAAGACCTCAGCCATCAGTAGGACATTCAAGACGAACACCCGAAACATGAAATCCCTAATGACATGTCATTTGTATACTAAGAATTCATAAGGTTCAACCAGGACTCGATATCTTTCAATTTATCATTTGTATATTGATTCATTTACCTCAAAAAAAATATAATAAACATTCAATTTAAACATCATTTAAGCGAATTACAATTCATACGAACTTACCTTAATAATTAGGGCGTAGTAGTAAGATTGAGCTAATCCGAAGCTTTAACTTCTCCTCGATTTAAGACTAAACGTGGTTTACCTTGATCTATATAGATAGTTTCAATCAATTAAATACTTATATTATTCAATTTCATCCATATTTCATATTTATGAAAAATTACCAATTTTTCCCTAATATTTTAACTTTTCACAATTTAGTCCTTAAGCTCATAATTTAAAATCTAGTCATTTTAGTCTAAATCCATGTTAACCAAAGATTCAAGGGACCTTGAAACAACCCATATTTACCATAATTTTACAATAAAACCCTAAAATTTATACCTTTAACAAATTATTCCTTATTTCTAAAAATTCATCAAAAATCAATTAACAAAACTTGTTTATGTTTCAATAAAGATTCAAAATCTATCAATTAACATCAAAATAATTCATGTTAAGTCCCTCAACCTTTAAATATTTTTCAAATTAACCCCGAGCTAGCTAGATTAAGCTAAAATGATCTCAAAAACATAGAAATGATTAAAAACGGGATCGACATCACTTACCATGCAAGCAAAAGAGCTTGAAAAAATACCCTAGCTTGTTTCAATGGTGGTTTTCGGTGGAGATGTAAAAAACTGAAGAAGATGAACATTATTCTTTGGTTATTTTAACTTTATTTACCAAAATACTACTTTAACCTTTAAAATCTATCATAAGTTCATCAAAACCATGTCCATAACTATCCACTAATTCAATAAATGGTCTAATTACCATTTAAGTCCATTATATTTTCCTTCCATCGTCTTTTAGCCCTTTTAATTAATAGAACTCATCTTTTACACCTTTTACGATTTAGTCCTTTTTACTTAATTAACTAAGTAAACTTCAAAATTTCTTAACAAAATTTTAATACAACCTTACTATAATCTCGTAGACCTTAAATAAATAATGAAATCATCATTCACTCATCGAAATTGTGGTCTCGGAGCTATTGTTTTTTATGTCACTGAAAACGAACTGTTACAGCTATGAGGTATCATTTGTTACTTCATCATTTTAAAAAGAATGATTTGTCGATCTTAGTGTAGTTGGTTGAGATTAAACATCTGTGTGATTCTTTGGTTGGATGTAGACACCATGTGTCTTTATAAGAACAAAAATCTATCATACTCAAAAGACTTCCACTGGAGTTCGATCATGTTGTATCAATTATTACGAGTCGAGTACCGTTTGATCTGCATCATATTACAAGTGCCTTGATTGATGTTGAAGCCTGACAGCAAGCACATTTGTCTTAAGTCTCATTCTCAACTAATCTTGTGGAGGCTAATAAAACGGAGTCGATTGTTGTTCCAACGTATTTTGGTCAATCCTTGTGTCAAGCGTCTTAGACTCGTCAGACAACTATGTCATTTCATAGTCGTGGACAGGGATAGTTTAGTGGTGGATCTCGACTACAATGTCAAATTTTTAAAAAAATTGGGCATAGTGCTCGTCAATGTTATTACAGATATGATAGTGCTTTTGATGAATATGTAGATGCAAGTTCAACTTCAGGTGCCGAGCAGTTGAGTTCTTCAGTTAATGGATCGATTGTTAATGTTGTTCGTAGACCTAATCAAGCATATATGTGTTATGCTTATCTGGATAGTCATATATGGGTTGGGTCTCATCAGTCAAATTGTAATTCTTGGGTTGGGACTCATTTTCCTAGTGTTAATTTAGGTTGCCTCAGTTCTTCATGCCCTTTAGATTTTTCGTTCCCTGACCTCTCTTCGTGTAGATTTGATGGTGTCTTCTCTAGTTGCTCTCAGGCTACTGGTTTGGCTAGATCCATGTCTGTGTTGATTGCTATGCCATCTGTGGTGGGCGATGCTATTTGGTATCTTGATAGTGGGGCTACGGCACATATGACTAATGATGTGGCTCAATTCATTGACTCTCACCCGTATCGTGGGTCAAGTAAAGTGATTGTAGTAATGGTTGTTCAATTGGTATTTTTAGTGTTGGTAATGGTTATTTTTCTACTGGTTTTAATCCTCACCCATACCGTCGTCTACATTGTCTTCTGCATGTTGAAAAAAGTGCCAATGTGGTAGTAAACATGTAACTGTTTTCTATTTATTTAAACGATGAATAAATAAATAAAGTTAATTCAACATTTCACTATTATGTATTTGTATTTTCTGTCTTTTATATTTTGCAAGCATAGTGAGAAAGATAAGTTGCATTGTAAAGAAAGTTTACGTTGCGAGAAATATAACTTACTTTAGTAGATAATCTAAATGAGTCTGTAATCCTGTAAAAGTATCAAACTGAGCATTTGATTCAAATACTGAGAAGGATTATTACGTCATCTATAATTCCAATTGGGGAGATGACTAGTCTTGGCTATCGGAGCAATTGACTCCACTCGTATAGACATAGATTTATTCATTGGTAGAATGATACATTGGACTAGTATGTTGGGTACATAACTTGTGTATAGTATGGTTTTACTAGCAATAGTGGAATTCATAGCTCAATTAAAGAGTTAATGATATACTTTCATTGGCATTGTGTGGATTGATAAATATGGAGCGTGGTCACAGGTTTCTTGTTCTTGAACAAGTAATTTATCACAGTCATTTGTTGACAGTGATCATATTAATCATTAAAAAGACACAATGCTGACAATGAGATAAAATATGATTATATTGAGCGAACGAATTTAACTTAAAGGAATCAAGAATATCATATAAGGTAACACACATGACGAGGTCATTGGACAAAGTAGTTGGATAAATTGTTTTCGTAAAGAGTATACAATAAGGAGTCTTCAATCATGGTACTTCTTGTGGACTGACTCCATGATTAAGTAATCGCGAATTATCGGAACGAAGCTTCTAGACATAATTGCAATCATTAGAGTCTAATTGTATATGTCTGATTGGTCCCTCCCCTAACTCAACAAAAGCTCAATAAATTGGGCCCAGGAGCCCAAAATCAAGACCAAGACACAAAAACTAGTTGCATTGGGCCCGGTATATGAAATCAGGCCGACGGTCCAACTGGTGGCTAGACCAGATCAGTCATCGTCATTAACCCAGACCGAACTTGCAACAGTTGAACTGGCTATGGTGTTGTAAAGGTGTCACACCTAAATCACTAGACATGGCAGTGCCGACAACTATAACAGTGGCATCACGATGGCCGACGGCGATTGGTCATTAGTAATTAAGTAGTGGAAAAGTTACACTCCTATTGAGACTCTACTAGAGAATTTGATTTCAAACTAACTATTTCAAAAATAATATTATTTTAATAGTTTAAAATTAAATTAAATTAAATACTTCTTTTAATAGTATTTTATTAATTTAATATTAAAGTGATTATCTTTATATTAAATTTAATTTAATGTTATCTTGTAGATAAACATTTTAATATTTTAATAATATTTAATATTAAATTTAATCTAATATTTATAAATATTAAAGTGATTAAGTTTAATCATACTTGAACTCTCTAAATTCTCCATATATAAAAAGAGCTTTGGGTCATTATTTACACACACTTGAATTCTAGAAAAAGTTGTAGAGAGAATTCTCTGAAGAGATTATTCCAAAAAATTTCTAGACGTATTTTTCTAATTTACAACTTCACCCAAAAGTTTAGATAAATTGCAAAATTACCCCACTAGTAATTTTTGTGAAAAATTTTCTAATTTAAAGCGAGCCCACACTCGGTAGACATGAGCTTGAGGATTGCAGAGAAGACTAATAGATCGAAGCGCTCATTCTAGACGAACCAAAAAAGTACAATTTTGATTAAGTGTTTATTAGTTTAGATATCACAACCAATATCTTGTTTTGGAAAAAAAATTAAAACTCTGGTTTTTCCCTAAATTTATTTTCCACTGCGTTTTCCAAACTAATTTTTTCAATATTGCACGTGTCATGTTATTTGATCAGTGAAACCTACAATTAGGGCATCCGTTGTTTTCAATTGTAAATCAAATTCTTCGTGGTTGTAATATTCGTATTCCTCATAATAAATTTTATTCTCTGTACCAAGCATGTTCTATTGGTAAGAGTCATAAATTACTTTTTTCATCTGTTTACTGTCTATTGTGCTCCTTTGGATCTTATGGTTGTTGACTTATGGGGACCAACCCATGTTATTATTCTGGGCATCAGTATTATGTATCATTTATGGATGCCTATTCCTAACACGTGTGGATTTATTTTTTGCAAAAGAAGTTAAATGCATTGCAAGCATTTATGGCGTTCAAAATTCATGTTGAGTTGCAATTGAGAGTGTCGCTTAAGCAACTTCAGACTAATGATGGTGGGGAGTTTCGGAGCTCCAAGCCGTATCTTCTGCAGTTTGTTATAGCTCATCGATTATCTTGTACTCACACGTCTGAACAGAACGAGCTAGTGGAATGGCGACATCGATAAATTGTGGAAACCGGTTTGGTTTATTTGGCACAAGCTTCACTACCACTTTCATTCTGGAAGGATGCATTTTATTCGACAGTTTATCTCATCAACAAACTGCAAACAAAAGTGTTGAATGGAATCTCTCCAGTTGAAAAGCTTTTTGTTTGGCGACCAGATTATCGACAGCTTAGAGTCTTCGGGTGCCTCTGTTATCCGTTGGTGCGACTGTATAATCGGTACAAATTTTAGTTTTGGTCTACGTCGTGTACTTTTTTGGGTTATGCTCCTAATCACATGGGGTATAAGTGTCTGGATCAAACTAGTCAAGTTTATATCTGTAGGCATGTTCGGTTTGATGAGAGTCAGTTTCCTTATGCCAAGGCTGCTACTACTTTCATTTCTACATCAGCAAATGCTTTGAGCTATGACACTATGCTACCAATTTTTCTTCCTTTGGCTAGAGATGTTCATGTTTCATCTCCAAGGTCTTCCACGACACAACCTGATGATGTTGCAGACACTCTTCAACAAGTACCAAGTCCAACTATGGATCAGAATGAGTTACCAAGTGAACAAGGGGTCGTAAGGAGCAGGTTTCTCCTTCAACTGTTGAGCAACATGTTGGTGTCAACACTAATGCTCATCCAATAGTGACATGAAGTAAGGTCGATACATACAAGCCAAAGGCGTATATTGTTACTATCAGCAATGTGACACCTGTTGATATTCATGAAGTCATGACCATTCCTTCATGGCAAGTGGTAGTTCATGATGAGTTAAAAGCTTTTATCAGAAATAATAGGTGGGAGTTAGTGCCAGCACCAGTTGATCAAGTTCATGTACGTTGTAAATGGTTGTTCAAAGTCATGAAAAATCCAAATGGCAGTATTGCTTGTAACAAATTTTGACTCGTTGCGCAGGGGTTTTCATAAACTCAGGGGTTGGATTATCTTAAGATATTCAGTCCGATTATGAAGGCTAGCACAATTCGTACAATTCTGGCTTTAGCGGTGTCACGCAAATGGAGGTTGCGTCAAGTAGATGCCAATATATGTGGCAGTGATGGGATTCCTTTGGCATGTCAACTAAACAAGGCCATATATTGCCTTAAATAGGCTCCACGAGCTTGGTTTGAAAAGCTATGAGGGTTCCTTATTCAAAGTCTGCAATTTCAAGTTTCAAAGGCTGACTCTTCTATGTTTTTTAAACATACTTCATTGGGTACTGTATTCATTCTTGTGCATGTGGATGATATAATTATAATCAATGATTCTTATTCTGAGCTTGATGATATTATTAGAGGTCTTGATAAACAATTTGCCTTGAAAGACTGGGGAGCTAAATTATTTTCTTGGACTTGGGGTTGGTCATTATAACAATTGTCTACATGTGTCTCAGCAAAAGTATGGACGTGAGTTTCTTGAGCGTGCTCACATGGCGAGCGTCAAACCTGTGAGTACTCCTATGGTTAGCTCTCCGACTCTCACCTCATTGGTTGGTTCTCCTCTTGCAAATGGAACCTTGTATCGACAAGTTGTGGGTAACTTACAATATATGTGCCTAACTCGTCATGATATTTCATTTGTTGTTAATAAGGTCAGCCAATACATGCAAGCCCCACATGACACTCACTGGAGAGCAGTGAAGTGAATTCTTCGGTATGTTCAAGGCACAATATATGGGTTAGTATTTCAGCCATCAGATGTCAGGCTTATTAGTTTTTCTGATGTTGATTGGGCAAGTTCGCTTGAAGATCGCAAGTCTACTTCTGGTTTTTGCTTCTATCTTGGTGAAAATATTATTGGCTGGTCATGAAAGGAACAAAGTGTCATCTCTCGTTCGACTTCGGAGGCGGAATATCGAAGCTTAGCAAATGTTGTTTCTAAGTCAACTTGGAATCATATGCTGCTAGATGAGATTGGAGTCAAAGTTCGAGGAGGGTCAGTTGTTTGGTTTGATAATTCCAATATTGTGTCCTTAGCTGCAAATCTTGTGTTACATGCTTGAGTTAAACATGTTGAGCTTGATATGCATTTTATTAGAGAAAAAGTGTTAAGTGGTCAATTGCAAGTATATCATGTTCCAGGGTGCGATCAAGTTGTCGATGCATTGACTAAACCATTAATTGTTGGAGCTTTTACTTGGTATAGAGATCGTTTGAATGTTGTGTTTGCAAGTTCTTTTAATCTGACGGGGGAATATTAGATAAATAACTGTATAACTAGAAGTAGTTGAAGCTGTTGATGCTGGTTTTCTAGTTATAGTCTGTTAAGTTCTTGATTAGCTTGTGTATAATACTCTGGGATCTTGTGCTGAAGATATGAATGGAAAATATACTTGTTGTTAAGATTTTGTTAGGGTGAACTTAAAAACATTTGTGGGATCGGAACTAAATTGTATATTTCTACAATGGTAAAAATATAATTTTTATCATTTTAATAGTTTATGTATTTTTAATTTTTAAAATATTAAATCAATTTTTTATCATTTTTAGGGGTAAAGCATAATTTTACCATTTTTAGTTTAAAATTTTATAAACTATAAAGAAACTTAAATGATAAAATTTTCATTTTAGTTGGGATCAACCCTGCAGCCCCTTGAATTTTCATTTTAGTGAGTGCCAAATCATCTCCGACTCGTCTGATAGAGGTGTTTATGGGTCCGGCCGGGCCGGGTTCGGTTCAGGTCCAAAAAAATTTGGCCAGCGTCCTAGGCCCGGGCCCAGCCTGGGAAAAAAATCTTAAGCCCGAGCACGGCCCGGCCTGGCCATGTCTATTTTTTTAATAAACACTAAAAATTCATTTTAAAAATAAAAAAAGTATTTTAAAAATATTTTAAAATAAAAAATAAAAAATATATATTTATTTATTATATTCGGGCTGGGCCGGGCCGGGTTTGGGCCAAAAAAGTGGTGCCCGAGGTCCGGCCCGTTTTCTAAGCGGGCTTAATTTTTTTCCCAAACTCATATTTTGAACCTATATTTTTACTCGAACCCTCCCATATTTCGGGCGGGCCGTTTGGCCGAACCGGGCCACCCGGCCCATGGACACCTCTAGTCGGAATAAGCAATGGTGTTTCTCGACAATGACGAATGTCACACCGACAGTGTAGGCTCCTGGGTTTTTGTTTCCCATTTCTTCGAATGTCACCTTTGTCCCTTTCCCAATTAAAATCAAGCTAAAAAACAAAAATCCAGATTGGGAAAAGCAAAGAAAAATTATAATTGAGAAATCAGAACCATACCCAAGTTTCCTAACTTAGCAACAACATGAATAGTGTTCATATCAGACTTTGGACCTCATCTTTACAACTTCAGCATCACAAAACTTCAGCAAGCAACTGAAAATCTCCTGGAAATTGTTTTCCGCAGGAATATATAAAGCAATTTTCCCTGACTCATTTTGTGATGCCATCAGATGGTTCATCTTTTGTCAATTCATCAGAGTGAGGAACCGTAAGGACTTCGGCTCCATTAAAGCTGCTACTTCCTTCTTCATTTTGTTGTAAAAATAATATATCTGATTGACTGAGAAATAAAATGAGGGGTATCTGCCAATATCAGTCATGTGGAGGAGTTGACTGTCAAAGAAATTGTCACGGTTCTAAAAATCCCAACTGTTGGCAGCTTTGTTTTTCATTTTCATTTTCTTCTCTGTATGTGGTAAGCTGTTAAGCTTTCTTGTGGTAAGCAAACAAACCCTGGAATCTTTTCTTCCTCCGATCATAGTCACCAAATTCCGCTACGAAGAGCTTGATCTTCTCAAATCAACTGAATTAGCCAACCTACAAAGCAACAGGAGCAACGGCATGGAAAGAAATAAGCTGCAAGAACACGCAACCCAGAAACCAAAGTGATTTACTGCAACTAAATCTTCATGCAAATAAAAAAATAAAGTTTGGATTAATTATGTAAAGATTTCTAAGTAAAAAAATGTCACAACACAATCACTCAATGGGCTAATGTGTGACGTTAGTAATTCGTTAATGAATTAATAAATTTTTTAATGGTAATAGTTAATTCAAATAATTATTTTAATTACAATGACTATATTGAAAGGAAAAAAAAATTAGAGTGATCAAAATAAAAACGTTTTATTTTAAAATAGGCATGAGTGTAAATACATATCACTCAAAATTTATGCAACTGATAAAATAATCACTCAACTTTTAAAAAATAACAAATCAGTCCTACTAACCATTTTCTGTGACATGGCATTTAACCGACTCCTTGTTGTCATTTAACCAACTAGTTGGAGGGTCTTTACTTTTCTCCTTCTTGTCTTTCATCTTCTTTTTCTTCTCATCTTTACTTTGCATCTGCCCCTCTTAACCACTCAAGGTACATACCTCTCTGAATTTGGTTTTTGGATGTTTCAACATCTTTTTTATTTATCTATTTTACCCATTTCTTTTTATGACTGCTTGCTAGTATAAAGGTTCCATTTTTTTTGATCTTTTCTTTGGGAAATTGAATTTGGTTTTGTTTTCTTAGTTTGTGAAGTGATTGGCGCATACTCCTCCAAGATTGGATAACAAGTTTTATTGTTCAGGAAGCATGTGCGACTCTTTCGTTCCCTTTAAATCATCTTCATAAAACTATTCCTTTGTATTGGTCTAGCAGCAACTTCTTAATTTCTTTCTTCTTACAATAATTTGAGTTTGTAATGGCTTGTCCTCTAGGTCGTAAGGCTTGTAATGATGATTGGAGAGTGGCTGAATCTGGTAGCAATGGAGTTTTTGCTCCCTGTAGTAGTATATATAGTGTGATTAATTGTGCAAGGTTATAATGATGCACAGGTTTGGCAAATGTTTCTGATATCTAAATCCATTTCTTATACTCATGCATATGTCACCTGTCTATATTAACCTTCTTCTTGGAAGTGAAATAGGTATAGGAGTAAGAAAATTCCAAGGGTATGGAAAAACTTGTGTTGATTTATCATTGAAACCTTTTATGCTACCACTATTTTTCCTACTATTATATTTGCTTGAAATGTCAGTTTTCTCATTCAGTTGAATCAAATTAGTATAACTCTTTTTGGGTTTCATTGTGGTTTATTTTTCTCTTCTTGTCAGCATATGATGGTAGTGAAAGTATTTGGAATCAAATTAGTTGAAGGGCACAAATTCATCCTCGCGTAAAATTTAGATCATTTTTCTGTTTGAAACTTTGAACATCATGCTTCTACTATCAGAAGTTTTGTGCTAAACTTGCTTTTATGTGCAATGCTAGTAGTTGTAATATACCTACCAGCATGTTGTGTCTTTTAATGAATCCTATAATTTGTTCATGTTTGGTTGTATTTTGTCCGTGCTTATCTATATTTGGTATTCTTTTAGGGAATTTGTTGAAAAATCAGGAAGGACTTACATTCTAGTTTCAATTTGTGGCAAAGGGTTCTGAGTTGCAATGTACATTTGAATTGATTGTCAATAAAGGAAAAAAGGTGAAGAAGGAATAACTGCATTTCAAAGCAAAGGTGAAGGATATGAAGCCAAACCATGAGAAGGAAGAAAAGGCTAAGGTTGAACTTGAATTGAATACCAAATCAGTGGAGAAGGAAAGGTCGAAGCATAAGGAGGATAAGCGGAAGAAACATAAAGAGGAGGATAGTGAAATTGGAGAAATAAATAATAAAGAGGAGAAAAAGAAAAAGAAGGAGAAGATACATAAAGATAAAGAAGATGATGAGAACACAGAGAGAAAAAAAAGAAAAATACAAGGAGGCAAAGATGAAGAAAGAAGGAAAACACGAGGATAAAGAGGTGGTAAAAGAAGATGAAGAGAAAGATGAGAAAAAAATAGAATAAGAAAGACAAGGAGAAGGAGAAAAGTAAAGACCCAATCGATCTGTTCTCTTTTTACCCTAAACCAATCCATCTTTTCTTTTCTCTAAACCCTTTCAAACCTTAAACCCTTCGGCTCCTCGTCCAATGTGGCAAGTTAACTGGCCACATCAACTGTCCTATTAGACCTGTGATGAAAAATGTTAATGGGTGACCGATTTGTCTCTTTTCGATAACATTAGTGACTGATTTGTTATTTTTCGAAAGATGAGTAACTGTTTCATTAATTGCATCAAAGTTAAGTGACTGATGGTGTAATTTACCTTTATTTTTATTAGATCGATTAATATATATACCAAGTCTCCATAAAGAGATTTGTCAAAATTTTTGATTATTTCGTTAGATTTAGTATCTTTGTCTAAAAGGTTAAATTTTAATTAGTGTTGGTTTGAATCAAATCAAATTGATTAGATTAGAAAATGACGGAGTATCAATTTAATAAAAGGAATAAAACTCCAAATATATTTATTTCTTTATTTTTAATTTTACTTTTAAAAGTTTTATGACAATGTTCTATTTCTTTAAAATTTTCGCTTTAAATTTAGCTACATATGATTTGATGTGTTATTTAATGGTTAAAATTAATAATTTTAATAATGAAAAGATGTAATTGATATAACATTATAGTTTAGGATGTAATTAAAATGTTTTGAAGTTTAAAGACCAATATAAAATGAAGGTCATAGTTTGAGATGTCTAGTGTAATTAACTCCAAATATCAACATAAAAATTTATGTTTGCTTTAATTTTTTTTCAATTTTGATTTTATCTAATTTTTATTTTTAAAATTTGAGGGTTGAAACTTATTTCAAGAATCGAGACTTCAAGTACAATTGAATTCCATTCTAAAGTTGAAGTTCGACTTGAGATATAAATTGAATTATTAGAGTTTATTCGATTCAATTCATTTAATCTCATTTGCTTAATGAAATTGAATTTGATTTTATATTTTGATTTTGCACTCAATTATTTATTTTAGAGTTTGAAAAGAGATTTTGTAATGTTTAAAAGTTTTTTAAAAGAATTTCATACATAAAATTGTACAAAATTAACATACGAAAGTTCATGTGCAATTTTGATATTTATCCAAAATTTTAATATATAAAGCGAGAAAAAACAAGATGTAAATGTTAAAATTCAAACTTGAAATTTATTAAATGTAATTATTTTAAGAATTTATGATTTTTTTAACAATATTATTTTAAGTTCTTATCATATTTACTCTTTTTTTATAAAATACCTAGGATTATCCATAACCCCTTCCCAACCTATAAATAAGACGATAATGCGTTTCATCGCACTCAAACCCACATATGCCTACACCAATCGAGCCTATGAAATTTAGATATGGATATTAAAAATCAACAGGCCATTAGAACATCGTTTAGGAAAATTAAAACCAGACGAAATGAAAATATTGTCACACCAGATAGAACCTTAAACAGAGATGAACATGATAGAGACTCGAATAAATGATAAAACCAACTCCACTTATTTAAAGAGAAAAAAAAAAAGGCACCTGCAAATGGCCAAATAAAGATCATTTCAAACTTCATTCCCCAACAGAGTAAGAAGCATGTCCTTGTAATCCCCTGAGGTCTCTTTATCAACAGCTTTATCAAGAGGCACGTTGTTTCTCTTATGATAAAGCTCTTTGATTTCTTTCAGGTCCTTTTCCGCCCTCGTAACAATCACTCTCGTAAGAGCGTCCTCATCGGTTCCGATCCCCTCGATCGATCTGCGCAAAACCTACGGCACACAAAGCCAATTTTGAGTTCATATATACGAATACCATTTGTTGTATTGGGATCACAAGACTTATTATACCTTTTCGAAGTACTTTTTCGGGTCCTTGAGGCATCGAACTGCCATACGTAGCATGGCGATGTATTCGTCACTCGAGTCCTTTGGCAAGTTCTGGAGAAACAAGGTAGGTTAATTAATAGCTTGTTGTTTTGAAGGTAATGGTTGGAAGCTTTGGTACCTTGGTAATGGAAGTGCCTTCTTGTTCTCTGTAACAATTGAAAGTGGCCAGGAGTTGCGCTATGCTCCTTGTACTAAGGATCCTAATAACATCCTCATTGCCGAATTTCTTGTCTTTGATAGCTTCATGGAGTTTTTTGGCTTCGGATTTTGCTAGTGTGGTATTTATTTCTTCTCCATAGTATCTAAATGCACTCACCAACGCAACTAAGAGCTGTAAACAACCACCAAAACTTTCAGTAATTAATTCTGTTCATCTTTACCCGAGCTCGGAGCTATTTCGATCTGTCTATAATAATTAGAATATCTGAATCCTTAATATCAAATCCATAAAAATGATCAAATGACCACAAATATCTGAATCTACACTATCCATTATCATCTCCGACCACTTAAATATGTCGGACCTCCGATGGACATCAACAACTTGTTCCCTAAGGTTTCATCAAATCATAAAAAGAAGAGAAAGAGATAACATAATAACCGAAAAAGAAGATACCCTTCGGGTGTCCCCCTTGGTATGATAGGCAACTTCTTCCTCGAGGGAACGCTTGTATCGAGCGTGATAGGCTCTTCTTATAGCCAACAGCTCCTCGGGGTTTTTGGTGCACGAAATTTCAACGATCACATGGTGTTTATTGCCTGATTTCTTTAACTCCACATTAGCTAACACTGCATCCCGATCTGGTGGATCCAATATCCAACGATACACTGCTTTCTGTATTTATTTCACAACAATCACATCAAACAATGAATACATACATATATATATAATACAATATATAAAGACGGCAATGATGGTGCCATTGGTAACCTCAAAGTGACCAGAAAGCTCTGATTCGAGACGCTTGATGAGATCTTCCTGGTAAATCTCTTCATAAACATGCCTGATTTGCCTTCTTTGAGCTGCGTTTCTATGACCCAACACTGCAATTATTGCCTTCTCATCTGTGCCCCATCCTATCAAATATAACAAAAATGATTCATTATATATAATCTGCCTTTGAATTATTACAAAAACCCAGATTTATTCATTGATTAAAGGACAAAGATGTGTTAGAAAATCATCAATTGTATATACAACCTTGGCAAGCCTTCCGAAGAGCTTCTGCATCTTCCTTAACTGAAACCTGTTTAGGAGCAGAAACGGTGGCCATTTTTTTTCCCTTTTTAATCCTCAACCTCTCTAGATTATCAACGATTTGCAAGAGACTTACCTGAGATTGTTATTTATAGTACTAAGTTTTCAGGTTAGCGTCTACCCGAAATCTAAAATGACATGTGGGATATAAATAAGTTCAATTTTTTTATACAACATCTAAAGTGGGAACGAGTAACATGAGTAATTGAAATTTATATATATATATATTATTACCTTATAATTATTCCTACTATTATCGACCTTGATTATAACATAACTAAAGCTTTAATCAGCATCACTATCTAACGAAATATGTTGGCCCAGGTCTAGGAATTTGTTATAAGGTAACGCATATCTCAATTTTAATGCATAGTTATGATCTTTCCATTTATGGTAACTTATATACATACCCTGGTAAGGCATGATTTTCTTAGGATTAATCTATTGTAACATATGCTTTCCTTTCAAAGAATAATGATAATTTTCATTTATGTTATTTATTTTAAAGCATAAAATGTATAAAAAATTAAATGAACCTTTTTTTTAATAAAGATTTAAGATGAATTTCAAATTAAATATACATGCGGAGTTAAGGGGCAGGTAGGCCCTGGCCTTTAAAATTAAAAATTTTCTATTTGAACTCTTTATAATTTATAAAATTTTAAACTAATAATGCCCCTAAAATTGTACACTGGCTCCACCATTAATCCAATGGAACATTGATATTATTATTAGTACTGAGAGTAATAATCCCTCGCAAAACATGACTAGACTTAATTTGAAGTGGTGTAAAACTATCCTTCTCAACTTTGCGAGGAATTTTTTTTTTTAAATAATTTTTGTTGACATCATTTTTTTTGTGAAAACGGGGTCGACTTGGATTTTGAAAACGAAAACGAATACGGGAGTCGCCACCAATCCTTTTTGATAAGGTGTGATCGGATCACCTTGAAAAGTGGTTATTTTTAATAAACGATTTAATTTTATTAAAACAACGATTTTAGTCCATGAAATTCAGAAAAACGGGTTCGGAAGTCGGTTACGTACGAGGAAGGATTAGCACCCTCGTAACGCCCAAAAATTGGTACCTAGTTGATTAGTTAATGTCTAAATGTCGAAAATTGAAAACTTTAAAGAATTTTACAAATACGATCCTAAAAACTTTCGAACAATATGGGTTGGAATTTAAGATTCTCTTGTTCCGAAAGAATATCACATCCAGCACATTAGGATACGATATTTTAAACTCTCGAAACCAAGATCACCTTATGGTTTCCAAAACCCATACTTTGAAACTTTAAGAGGGTATTTGGCTATTTGGCTAAACGAGAAATCAAAACCCAACACATTAGGGCACGCTTTTTCGAATTTCCAAATGCAAAATACTGTCTTTACTATTTTTAGAAAAATCCTCATCTTGAGAAATCAACGTGTCATTTCCAATGCGTTAGGACACAACATATTGAATTCCTGATAATGAGCTTTTTATTTATGTTTTGATTAAAGAGTATTCTCGATTATTTAGATTCAATGAAGAAAATTGGAACCCAATACGTTAGGGCTCAATCCTCTCGAAGATCCTAAATACCGAGCATTACCTTTATTTTCGAAATTTTCTTTTTTTGAATCTGGATAAAAATTGATGTAATGGAGTAACAATTGTGATAATGTAAATATAAATAGTATGAGCAACTGAGCAAGAACAAAAATAACGGAAAGATAAATAAAAACAAATCAATCTTGTATACACAATATCAAGTAAATAAGCAGATAAAAACTAAAGCATAAAAAAATAATAACGGACAAGCAAATAAATAAATAAACGAAGAAAATGAATAAAAGTATAACAATATAAAAGATGTATATATGTAGGTATATATATGAATCATAAAATAAAAGAATATATATACAAAATACATATTTTAAAAGTATAAAGAATAAGTATATATATATATATTTGTGAAAATAAAATACATATATAGACATGTATATAGATATATATAAATTATGAAATAAAAATGTATATAGGTACATATATGTATATGTAGATAAATTAAAATAATATGCATCTATATATATATATATAAACACATGTATACGTGTATATATAATAAAGATTTCAAGTTAAAAAATATAAATTAACAAATAATTACAATAATAATTAATAATAACAGTAATAATATCAAATTATTAAGAAAATAATAATAATAACAGAAGTGTAATACCAATTTAGGATGGCCCGATATGGATAATTTAAAAACCAAATATAAACCAAACAAAAAATTAATAACAGTCCAAAAATAGTCCATTTACATTGGCCCAGAATATTAAACCCAAATGGCCCAATTGTACTTAGCCCCTTTTACCTAGCCCACTAGCTTGAATATCCAATAACCCAAATTGGCCTAAAAAACCAACACAAAAACAAAAGCTGGAAACCCTAATGGCTGATGCGCCGCTGTCGAACCACGCCCTGTGCACGTACCACCATCACCACACGCCTCCAGCTGACCTCCGCACCGTACCACGTCACCGTACGGCCTCCGTATGCCTGCAGAAAACCAACAGCACACAAAGAAGCAGAAAAAAAGAGAAAACAACAAAAAATAGCGAAAAAATGACAGATTTTGTATTTTTCCTTCTTTTTATTATTTTGTATTTTTCGGTATATAAACCGATGGCAAATAGAACAGAAAAAGGGGGGAGAGGAACGAATGTAAGAAAGCAGAGAGATGGAATGTAAAAAAAAAAAAGCATTCAAAGATAGGGGTGTTCAGTCGGTTAACTGACCGGTTAACCGACCCGAAATTCTTGTAACCGAATTAATCGACCTCCTAAATTTTTTAACCGTTAACCGAACCGAATTTTTTTAAAAATAATTAACCGAACCAAAATTTTTTTCGGTTAATAAGGTCGGTTAACCGAATTAATCGAAAAATATGTGTTGATCATTTTTGGTTAAAAATTACCCGAATTACCCGACTTACCCGAATTACCCGAATTACCCGAATTACCCGAATTACCCGAAAATGACCCAAATTACCCGAATTACCCGAAAATATTTAAGCCTAAAGCTGCAGAGTTTGAAAAGGAGAGTACATGGTTTCAATTTACAAAGCTTATTGAGGAGAATCTCTGGAAAGAAGCGAACTATTAAGAAGGAATAATGAGAAGAGAGAAACCATCAACCGGTTACGGGTAAAACTCGAGTAGGTAAAGAGTGAGAACAAGATCCTACAAGCTGCGAAGTGCCTCTATTGCTCAAAAGTTGGTGTGAAGCGCAATCATTCTCGTAATTCAAGATCAACAGGACTATTTCTAGGCAAGTTCTTCAATGGAGGTTGTTCATAGTTTCTTTTTTTAATTTCCCATTTGTTGATCTGTAATTAAGTTGTCCAAATTTCTTCCATCAATTCAATAAGCGGTTTATATCAATGCTTAAAGCAATCTTGACTTTCCATTTCTTTCGAATGAAGAACAGTGGGGGAGATTTGTCAATGTAAATATATACATCGTAGTAGATTTCATGCACCAAAAGTGCTCAATATAGCATTACACCCACCATGAATGGTTTTGAGCAAAGCTTTGTAAATGAAACTATATACACCACAATAAAGCACTCAAAATGTGAATAGGATTCCCATGTAACAGTCGGTCAAGACAAAAGCTGAAATGATCTACGAAACAACAAACTTCAAGACAAAACATTACATAAATCTTTGAATCACTACATAATTAAAAATATTACATAAGTCTTTGAATCACTACATAATTAAAAATATTACATAAGTCTTGAATTAACACATAATTGAAATGTATGTTTTAACATTCTCCATTTATACCCATTTCATCTTTCCAAAATATATCCATTTCATCTCTCCAAAATAACTCCATTTGCATTAAACCTAAAAAAAAAAAACATGAGCAAAAATTTAGCATATAATAGAAATATACGCATTTAAAAAAACTCAAATAATATAAACAAACGAATAGATTATAAATTAACAGAATAAGTTAGTAGTAAGCATACCCTTCAACTCACGAAAGCTTATGAATCTAGGGTAGGCTCTAATGCATTCCAAGAAATGTCTAAACATTGAATCAATTAAATAAGTAAGAGTGATATGGTAAAAAAATTGAAACTATTAAAATAAAACAATAAACATACCATTTTCAATCTTGTCATGCTCTTGGATTTGTTCTTTAATCTTGTTTATGTCTTCTTGTGATGATGATCTTCGAATCCAATCTTGAGTACACACAAGAGCTTGTACAATTTTAGGAGTTAAAGAACTCCTATATTGATCAAGCACACGTCCCCCGGTGCTAAATGCAGACTCTGAAGCAACCGTAGAAACCGGTATAGCTAGCACATCTCTGGCAATTTTTGAAAGAGTGGGAAATCTAGGGCTGTTCACTTTCCACCACAATAAAATATCAAAATCTTCAACAAATTCTTCATTAGCCTCAGCTAGATATTTATCCAACTCAGATGTTTTATCCTCACCACAAATTTCCAACTCACGCTTTTTATACAAAGCTTGCATTCGCCTTTTCATTTTTTGTTGTGGTTCACCAATAGAAACATGTGTTGACACACTCGAACTCGATTGACTGCAAGTACTATGAAGTGGAGGCTTATACTCATCAAACAATTCATACAAAGATTCCTTCAACTTTTGCATCATTTCACAAGCTTTTTCAGAACTAGACATTTCACTAAGTGCAAATTCAAGATACTTTAGTTTTTGTCTAGGATCTAAAACACAAGCAACAAACATAAGCAAATTCATCTTATCAATATCACCCCAATACTTATCATACTTTTCTTTCATCTTGATGGCCATAACATTGAAATCAATATTACTATTTAACTGAGCATCTTGTAAAAGAATATCAATTTCGGAAAGCTCATCAAAAAATTTATTGGACGTGACATATGAAGTGTCAGATATACGCCAAGTGACTTCATAAAAGTGTTCCAAGAAATCCCTCAATTTTCTAACATTATCCCAATCATCCACACTAGGCCAACCCTCCCCCCTTTCAAGTTCAGCCCTAAAGTTTGTATCTTGCTCCTCAAATCTCTCAAAAGCTCTCTCAAAGTTCTGAGTAGTGTCCAACATTAAGTAGGTTGAGTTCCACCTAGTACAAACATCAAGACACAACATCTTCTTGCACTCTATCTTTTCCACCACAACACACTCCTTAAACTTTTGTAATCTAACTGGAGATTGTCTCACATATCTAACAGCCCCCCTAACACGTTCAACAGATTTATTCATTTCCTTTAAGCCTTCAACAACAATCAAATTCACAATGTGTGTCATGCATCTCATATGAAGATATTTACCATTTTGAACTAAACCCCCTCGAGGGTTAAATTTCTTTCTCAAATAACCAATAGCAACATCATTTGAACTTGCATTATCAACGAGAATAAGAAACAACTTATCAATCCCCAATTCAACAAGCATTTCTCAATCAACATCCCAATGGACTCACCCTTATGACTAGAAATTGGACAAAAGTTTAAAATCTTTTTATTCAATTTCCAATCGTTATCAATAAAGTGAGCAGTGATACACAAATAATTAACTCCTTGCAAAGATGTCCATGTGTCAGTAGTCAAGCAAACTCTAGAACAAAAACTTCTCAAAAGTTGTTTTATCTTGACCCTTTTATCTAGATACAATTGATAAACATCCCTAGTCATAGTAGTTCGTGAAGGAATATGAAACCTAGGACATGCCACAATCATAAATTTCTTAAAACCTTCACTTTCAACAAACTTGAAAGGTAATTCATCAATCAGAATCATTTGTGCTAATCCTTTCCTACATGCTTCTTGATCAAATCTCCAAGTTGAAAGATTCCCTTCCCCCCCCTTCAACTCCCTTTCTAGGTAAAACTAGTTGTCCTTGACTAGTGTCAACAACATTACTAGGATTTTTCTTACATGAACCAATATGATATTTCAATTACCCCGTACCTTTTTTTTCATATCACAACAAAATTCTTTTTCACAATAATTACATTTAGCCTTACTTGCACCCTCACTATTAATAAACTTAGTGAAGTGAGACCAAACTTCTGACCTTTGAGGAGGGGCTTTTCTTTTCCCGGTAGTCCCCTTTGTTTGGATTGAAGCTCCAACTCCCGAATTTTCAGAATCTATCAAAGTAGGTGTAACACTACCCTCAATAGATGTTGGTTTGGTTGACATTCTGCAAGATCAAGAGCAGCATATACAAGTTTAGTTTAACCGATTACAAAATTAAGGTTTGGATGAATAATCAAAGTATCAAACATATACAAGTTTAGTTAAGATATCAAAACACTAAAATTGCCCACAAAAAATACGATATAAAAAAATCTTACTAATTAAAAAGTAAAATTATATAAATACGATATTATAATTTAATTTATAATTATTAATTAAAATAACTGATATAAAAAAATACGTTGTGTTAACAAAATTCATGATAGTTTTATTTCGCCTTTTTGTATACTTGTTTAGTCAAAATGCTAGGTAGCATTACTTTGTGTTATTCATGGTGTAAGCTAAGCCCCACAAAAAGAGCAAATAGTTTATTGGTAATGTCATCATAGTTTTAACTAAAAGGTTTTTGAGGTTAGTTGTGAAGGTTGAGATGCCAACATCCCACAAACTGTCAACAAAGGACAAAACTTCTCTCTCTTTCATACATCAAAACATAGGTGTAGAAAAGAATATTCACCAAATTTGCACAAAAAAAAAGGATTGGATCTGTTGATTATGCAATGCACTCTCACCTGTATGTATACATAAATTATTTTTAAGAGGTAATCAATCTCAACATTTATAACTGTTTTGTTGTTTATACTAAAATAATTGTTCTATTATTTTAGGGTTAATTATGTTGTTTTTTTAAACATTGAATCAAAAAATTTGTTGTTTGAGTTGGCAATCCCAGCAAGTTATATAGACTTATCTATCTGTTATATGACAAAATATTGAAAAACTTGTATGTTGCAACATATAATTAGAACATTATTAGCAACATCAAAACAACCGTGACTAAGATTAGCTAGCTTTTCAAAACAACAACCAGTAATCAATGTGCATTAAAGTTTAAACAAGCCAACAATAGCCAACTGATCATTTTTTTTCTTACATTAATTACAATATACATTAATTACAATATATTCAATAATTTAAATTTTAATATTTATTTATTTTAGGATCATGATTCATGACTATTAAAAAAAAGAACTCATTAATGATTAAAGAAAATTATATTTAGTGGCTTTCTCAATGTCCTTGAAAAGGAAAGGCTTTCTAAGCTAAGTAATTAAAACAATTAGCTATATTTATCGGGTTAGAAAAAATAATGCTGAAGGAACCTAATTATTTCTTTAAAGATTCGATTCACCGAAAAATTTAAAACCAGAAAAAGATATACAAGGTATGAGGTTCGTGGAGGTTTAATGGAAAGCAACATTTGGTTATTTGCAAGAAAGGGTCAAATTTCACTTCAGTTTATCCTAACTCCCTAAGTGTTCATAATATAATATATATACCCTAACTCCCTAAGTGTTCATATTTACAAAAGAAGGCATCAATCATGGATAGCATTGGTTAACATGAAGTGAAGAGGTAAGAAGTTAGAAGAAAGCAAACCTGATACTCGGCGACTCCAGCGAGCAGCGACTCCCGATTTTCTGTAGAGTGTCGACTAAGATTGAGAATGTAGATATCGGGTGTTAGGTGTTGGGTGTTAACTGTTAAGACTGAGATTTAGGGCTACCGGCTGGATACGGGTGGGACTGTGTGTGTGAGTCAGGCTCGGGACAGTGTGAGTGACAGAGTGAGAGTGAGAGTGAAAGACTGAAAGTGAAAGTGAAATTGTGAAATTAGGGAGGACTGGAGGAGGGCTGGAGCTGGAGGGGTGTTGTGATTTGTGAAAGACTAAAATCTGCTGCTGAGAAAATGGAAGTGGACCAAATGGAATGGTAAACTAATGGTCCTAATGGACAACAACCCATGTTCTACGGTTCTAGGGCCAGGGGTGTTGTGAAAATTGGGCTAGATTTAAATTGGGCTGGGTTTAAATTGGGAGGAGTAGGCCTAGGGTGTAAATTTGGTTTACCCAAATTTTTTCGGTTAACCGACCCGTGTCGAACCGATTTAACCGTTAACCGAACAAACCAAAAAACTTAACCGACCCCCGACCGAATTTTTCCGGTTAACCGACCGATTAACCGAACTCGGTCGGTTAACCGAAAAAATTCAGTTTTAACCGAATAATGCACACCCCTATTCAAAGAAATCAAAAACACAACAACAACAGTTTCAAAAGGTGATTGGCCTTCGCAATCTTATTTCATTTTTCATTTTTTTTCTTCTGTTTTTTTTCGTATCGGCGCTTATCTCTTTCAGTAAGAAGAGTGAAAATGAAAGGAAAAGGGCTTAGAACTCATACCTGGGGTTGGTGCGTCGCCGAATCCCTCCTCCATTCGGATTGGAGTTGAATGGATGGGGGGCTTTCAATTTTTGGATGCGGCACAGAAAGGATGGTTTTAGGGTTACTTAGGTTTAGTTTTTTTTTTTAGTTTAATACAGATTATTGAAACGGCACCGTTTGGGCCTTGCTTCAATGGCACCAAAACGGTGCCGTATTGCGCCATAACCCGATGACCCGATCCGATTGTAGCTTGACCCGCGTGTTTTGGGAGGGGAGGGTTATTTGCGCTCCAGGTCCTCCTTGTTTGTGTTTGGTTTCAATCTAGTTTATGTTGCTTCTTTAAATCGGGCTGCATAATTTGTCACTGACTCCATTTTAGTCCATTTGTAGTGCTGCGTTTTACTGGGCAAGGAATATTTCCTATTTTAGTCCCTATATTATTTGCGCTCTGTAATTTGGTCTTTTCCCTTTTATTTATTTCAGATTTACTCCTAAATTTCTGTTCTAATTCCAAATTAGCCCATTGTTTTATTAATTAGTTTAATATTAAATTATTATTATTATTATTATTTGTTATTGTTATTGACATTATTGTTATATTTGGTTACATTTTCGGTTACTTATTTTTTTACATATATATATTACTTTATTATGCACTATTATTTTAAATTCTTTTATCTTATTATTATCATACATTATTATTTTAACTTTGTGATGAATTATTCTTTCTTTATTAATCCAATGTATAATATTTTTAATAACTTTTATTTTATAATATACTTTTAAAACCCTATTTTATATATTCATTTATTTCAAATTCTTTATATATATATATATATATATATTATGTATATATTATCATCTTTATTATTATTAATTTTTCTCTCATGTATTACTTATTTAAATTAATATATGTATATAATTTTATGTATTTTGATATAATATTTATTTTTAAATTTATTGGGATACTATTATTTTATGAAGTATTTGTTTTTAACTATATTTTTATTTATTTCAAACTTTCATGTATATATATATTATTTTAAAATTATTTTAATATATAATTTCCTTCTTTCATATTACTTTTTTGTTATTTAAGAACTTGTTACATTTTATTTAATTCGCTTGTTACTTTTTTAAGATTAACTTTTAATTCATTTTACTTGCTAATATGGATGTTAGTATATGCATAGTGTAGGGTATAAAATTGTTGCTCTTACGTATATGATATTGTTTATTCGTATATATCGAATCTTTGTTATTCATTAATGTATGCTTTAGTTTACAAATTATCATTTCGCGTTGTACATTATTATTCAATCGTTTTTTTAATTTATTCAAAAGATTACAAATGTCAAAGTTATTTCATACAAAATTTTTCAAAAATAACGCAATACTCGGCATTTGGGATCTTCGAAAAGATTGAGCCCTAACGTATTGGGTTCCAATTTTCCTCGTTGAATCTAAATAATCGAGGATATGCTTTAATCAAAAACATAAAAACTCATTCTCGGGAATTTGATACGTCGTGCCCTAATTTATTGGATATGACATGTCGTTTTCTCAAAATGAAGATCTTTAAAAAATAATAATGGCAATATTCAATGCTCGGAATTTTGAGAAATTGTGCCCTAACGTATTGGGCTTTGATTTTTCATCTGACATAAAGCAATTGAATATCCTTCTTAAACTTCACCACACGAGTTTTGAAAATCAAAAGACAAGCTTATTCTCGAGGACTAAAAATGTCGTGCCCTAATGTATTGGGTGTGACATTTTATTACCCTGAGACAAGGAGGTCTTTAGCATCCGCATCGATTTATCCAAACATCTTTTTATAAAATTAACATTAATAAAGAAGGAAGGATCGTATTTTAAAATCTTTTAAATTCCCGACACTAAGAGATTAAACAATCAATTTGGTACCAATTTTTGGCGTTACGAGGGTGCTAACCCTTCCTCGTGCGTAACCGACTCCCAAACCTTTTTTCTCAAATTTCTCAGGACAAAATCGTTTTCAAGGTGATCCGATCACACCTCAATAAAAGATCGGTGGCGACTCCCAGAATTTTCATTTTTTAAAAGTCGATTTCCGTTTTTCAAATTTAAAAATGGTTTCGACAAGAAGGACTAAATTAAACTTTGTAACAAGATTCAGGGTTTAAATCTATAAATAAATGAAAAAGGAAAGACTACATTGAACACGCGAATAACATAGAAGGACTGGAAGGGCAATTTTCCCTTCTCCTTAAAAACGGCGTCGTTCGTATAGGACTAAATTGAAATCTGAAATAAACTAAAGGGTAAATTTAAAAATATAAAAAAACTGATTGCGAAAACATCAAAAAGTGGAGGGGATAAAAGCGCAATTTACCCCTCCGCATAAAAAACATGCGGATCCCCCTGGAACGGGTCGGGTCGGTCCGATCCATGACAAAACAACGTCATTTTGGGCGTTTTGGAGTTGGGCCAAAATGGCGCCGTATCATGCGCCTATATAAGCCAAAAATTTTCCAAAAAAATTCATTTTCTTCCCCCCTTTCAAAAAAAAATCGAAAATGCTCTCTCTTCTCCCCTTCTTCTCCGGCCAAGGGCCCAGCCGTTGGCCACCTCACTGACCGCCAGTCACCGGCGGCGGGAAGCTGAAAAGTTTCCCCTTTTTTCGCAGAATCGTCTCTCAACCACCCCGAGTACTCCGGCGTCGTCAAAAAGGTAAAAAAAACTCCTCCATTTCTTTTTTTTTTTTGTTATTTTGTATATATATTTTTTAAAATAAAAATAAATAGAGTAAAAAGAAGTAAAAATAAAAAGAAACCCTTTGATCAAAATCGGTAACCACCTTTTTTCTGTTTTTATTTCTTTTTCTTCAAAATTTCGTAGAGAGTTACAAAAAAAAAAAGCTACCCCCTGTTTACATATTTTCTATGGCTTTTATAGCCATTTTACAAAGTTTTTTTATTATTTGTTGTCATTTCTTTGCAGGTTGGTGCCAGTGGAGTCGGTAGCCGATAGTGGCAGAGGGTAGGTGGCTGCTGAAGGTGGCGGCAGCAGAGGAAGAAGACCCTAGGTGCGGCGCACCTAGGGTTAGGTTTTTTCTCTTTTTTTTGTTTTTGCTGAAGATGGGTTTGGGCTTTTAGATTTTGGGCTTATGGTAGTTGGGTTTGGGTCTGTAATTGGGTTTTGGGAATGGTTTGGGTATTGGGAGTTTGGGCTAGGGGTTTTGTTTTAATTTGGTGCGGGCCCTGGGTAAATTTGGGCTTGTACAATCTTATTATAGGTTTAGATCTTTTTTTTTTATACAATACCTAGAATTATCTATAATTCCTCTCCAACTTATAATTAGGAGGATAATGTGTTTTAGCACACTTCCTCTTGTATTGAAAATAATATTCATGTCAATCGAACTAAAACTCAATCGACTATAAGAGATATTAAATTATATTTTTTATTGCCAAAAATTTGTAAGGTTATTACAGAAAAGAAATAGAAGAAGGAACTATTCACGAAGTGTGGCATTTCCTTTGTCTTATTTGGTGCTATAAATTATACGTTATAATCTAACTTTTCAATAATGGTTCAATAAAATAATAAAAGATTCTTCAGAAAATGAATTTAAAGTTAAAATTAGATTTTTTTAATAAAGAAAAATATAACAAACAAAAAATAAATTAAAACACATAATATAAGAAATATGACTTCCGTGACATTAAAATAATATAAAAGTGACGTAAATAACTCACTGTGTTCCGCTTGAGCTAAAGTGATGAGTTAGATCGAGTTTGGGTTAAATCGATACAAAATTTTAGGTCTAAATTTTAGGTTTAAATCTAAAAACTGGACTTAAGATTTTATCTAAGCTCGACCTGTATTAAAAATATTAAATTCGGGTTCGACTTGATTGTAATAATTTTTTATATAAAAATAAATTTTAAAAATATAACATATTAAATACACTAAAATATTAAAATAAATATTTCCTAATAAATTAAAAATATAAAAAAGATATAGGTATGTGATTCGGGTCAAGCTGAACCAAGTCAAAAAAATTCTACTTGAAACCTGATTCATTTAGAAAACATACATTATATTTTGTTGAAACTCATTTTTTCAACTTATACTTTTATTTAAACTTTCTCACTTTCTAAACAAATCTTCGGACCTAAACAAATCACCTAACCATCATCAGGTCTAACCCAACTAAACACGCAGCATATAACTTTGCGTCATATAGCTGGTCTTAATGTTTATGCTTTGCTTAATTTATGCTTTTTTTTATTTGTATCTAAAAATAATATCATTGAAATTTTATATAAATCTAAGAGCAAACAAAATAAATTTATGAACATCAAGACGTCATGAATGTAAAACACTATCCTCAAATTAATTTCAATAACGTATGTATAAATTAATTTCAAATGAAATTACATTTATTAAATAAACTCAAATTTAGTATTAAATATTTAAATTAAAATTTCATTCGATAAAACTTAAAATAAATTTAAAATTAAATATTTTTTATGAATTTTAGTAGAATGTATATGGTATAAAAATTTATGAATAATATAATATTTTTTAATTTTTAAATTATATTGAAAATTTATTTTCGACCTTTTATCAAAAGAGGTTTAAGTAAAATAATTCTCAAAATAATAATATTAGGAATCACTTTCCACTAATTAGAAATTCTCAAATCACTTTTCACTCATTTTTAACAAAATTTTCTAAACAAAGGATTTTGTATGTATTCATCCACATGAAATAAATATCTAAAACACTATATCAGCAATTTTGAAAAGAAAAGTACATAAACTTAGAGCTTGAATTCTATCAAATAATAAACAGAAAGAAAATTGACATATGAAGATACAAGAAAAAAAAATGTACCTTTCAAGAAGAAATTGGAGGTGTAAGTGTTGGTTAACATGATTCGAGTTGCGTTCTAACAAAATTTTGATAGGTTTGGGATTGGTTCTGCCCGAAAAAAATATTTAAATTTTTTTTAAATTTAGTTTAAATAAAATGTTGAAATTCAGGTTCGGTCTAACCTGTCCATATTAAATTTTATATTTTTATATAAAAATATTTTAAAATATAATTTATCAAAAACATAAAAATTTAAAATAAATAGTTTTTAACAAATTGGAAATAAATTAAATAAATATATTCATACTTAAATTACACTAAGATAGATACAATTTAATAAGCAAATGCCTCAAATAATAACAAAATTAACAATAAAATAAGAGTTATATGATAATCAAACAATAACAAAGAAAGTAGCAACAAAATAGTAAGAAAACAGCAGCAAAATAATGAAAAATAACAACAATATAACAAGTTTTTTTACAAATTCAAGCCGGACCGGATAAAAAACCCTTACCCAAAGTCTGACACATCTTCTAAATAAATTTTATTTTTTGCTTAAACTTATTTTTCGAACATATATTTTTATTTAAACACATCTTTAGGCCCAGCCAACAAATGTATTGGTGACATCATAAAATACGTCAAATATATATAGTTAGTTTTCATTTCTTTATTGGGATGCAAACTAACGGTTAAATAATTTGCCACGTCATTACTTACGTAAAGTATAAATATTTTTGTTAGCTTTGAATTTTTCTATTTCAGATATTTATATTTGAGTTAATTGCCTCAACATTCTTGTTATGATGTTCATTTTAAATTATTTTTAAATTTTAAATATTTTAATTATTAATTTAAAATAAAAATTTAAAGAAAATAGAAATTTATAATTTTGTTGAGAAAGATTAATTTATTTATTTTAAAATGAACAATGACCAAAGGGATATTTACGCCAATCTATTATTCAACTTTTCGAGTTATTTGAATTGTACTATTCACTTCTAAATCTAATATTTATAGCTTAAAATTGGAATCTGGTATCGCATGTTTTAAGAATAATTGCACGTACCATAACTAAGAACATGTAAAGGAAGATGCCTTTGGAAAATAACAACTCCATTAAAACCAAACCAAATGTAAACAAACATTGTCACACCACATAAAAACTTAAAAACAAGATGAAGATAACAGTGACTCATATCAATAAGGTCCAATCTCAAACCAGAACAACACTTAATTTAAACCTGAAAATGGGCCAAATAAAGACGTTCAATCTTCTTTTCCCAACAGAGTAAGAAGCAATGCCTTGTAATCCCCTGTGGTGTCCTTAGCAACAGCTTGATCAAGAGGCACACTGTTTCTCTTGTAATAAAGCTCTTTGACATCTTTCAGGTCCTTTTCAGCTCTTGTAACAATTACTCTGGTAAGTGCATCCTCATCGGTTCCAACCCTCCGGATCGAATTGCGCAAAACCTACAGCCGAAAACATGTAGAGAAGTTATATGGATGAATAACAGCTTACAAAATTGGTATTAAAATCATAAGACATTAACCTTTTCGAAATACTTTTTCGGGTCATTAAGGCATCGAATCGTCGTACGCAGTGTCTTGAGGAATTCGTCACCTGAATCACCTTCCAAGTTCTGAAGAAACAGGAAAGCAAAGGTTGAGATGAACAAACATAAACGTAGAGCTTGTTTTTAAGTTAATTGAAGGTTTGATACCTTGGTAATGGTAGTGCCATGATCATCTCTGTAACGATTGAAAGTCGCCATGAGTTGCATCTTGCTCCTTGTACTCAAGATCCTGATAATTTCTTCATGGTTGAATTCCTTGTCTTTGACAGCTTCATGGAGAATTTTGGCTTCAGAATTTGCTACTCTCGTATTTATTTCTTCCCCATCGTATCTAAATGCACTCACTAAGGCAACCAAGAGCTGTAAACAGCAATAAAAACTTTCAGTAATCACTTGTTTTGATATCTGATGGAGATTCGAGCTCGAGCTATTCTAATGGCCTAAGATCTTCCAGAGACAAGGAGGTCCAGGGGTGCCAAAGACCTGATCATCAGATAGCATTTCTGGGACCAAACTCCAACAACCTTTAACCTCTTTTATGTGTCTAGAGGACCTCAGGCCACCAGAATCGCTCTGACCTCCTCGATTACTTGTTGCGATGTCTATGGAGGTTGGAGCAATTTCCGATGGCCTAAGGTCCTCTAGAGACAAGGAGATCCAAGGGCGCGAAAGATCCAAGCATCAAAGCGTGCTTTGGGGACCAAAACTGATGCCCTTTAACCTCTTTCCTAACCTCTACATGATCTTAGGCCACCGGAATAGCTCCGATCTCGGTTAAACATCAATAACTTGTTCCCTAACGTTTCATCAACCATAAATATGGAGACAGAGAGAGAACAAAAAAAGATTAATTAGGACATGCCTTTCGAGTGTCTCCCTTGGTATGAGCTGCCACATCTTCTTCCAGGGAATGCTTGTATCGAGCCTGATAAGCTCTCCTCACAGCCAAGAGCTCTTCAGGGGATCTGGTGCATGAAATTTCAACGATCACATGGTGATCAGGGCTTAATTTCTTTATGGCAACATTAGCTAACACAGCATCTCGGTCTGCTGGATCCAATATCCAACGATACACTGCTTTCTGTATTGATTTCACAATAATCATATCAAACACGGAATATGCAAACATATATAACATACAAAGAAGGTAATGATGGTTCCATTTGTTAATTAACCTCGAAATCACCAGAAAGCTCTGATTCAAGACGCTTGATGAGATCTTCCTGGTAAAGGTCTTCATAAGCAAGCCTGATTTGCTTCCTTTGAACTGCATTTCTGTGACCCAACACTGAAATTATTGCCTTCTCATCTGTCCCCCATCCTGTCAAAGTTACAATAACAAAAACATATCTAAATTTCATAATTGTCTTTCCATGGATGATTCATTATAAATATAAAAATCTGCCTTTGCACAGTAAAAAAAGAAAAACCCATTTTTTCAATATGAAGTTGGATTATAAGTAATGATTACTGCATAAAAAAATGTCATCTGAACTATTAAATTAAAGGAGTAACTAAGATTTTGATTATAAAAAATTCTATGTATTATAACCTTTACAAGCCTTTCTAAGAGCTTCCGCATCTGCAAGAACCGAAACCTGCTCAGGAACATCAATGGTGGCCATTTTTCTTTTCTGAACCAATTTCCTCTCTTATCTATAGAACTAACAATGAGACTTTACCAGAGACACTTATTTATAGTCCTAAGTTCCTCCGACACTTTATTACCTAAATTCCGGTGTAAATATTGGATACATGCATGTGTAAAAAAAATATTTCAAGTATTTATTCATGTATGTATAAGTATTAAAATAATTATAATGGATTTAGATGGTGAATATAATTTTAATATAAAGAAATATAATATAGTTGAACTTAACGCCTAGAAAATATAAATAGCCTGCCAATACGTGTAGGGTAATTATAATGCGATAAGTTCAAAGTATAAGATAAGAAACCAGATAATATTATTTAGGGTTAGATGATTTTCTTCAAAGTATCTATCCAACTGAGTTTAGTATTTTTGTATTTTGTAGGTTTATTAAGGGATAAATATTGGTAATGAACTTTAAAGTTATATTTTATATTTAAGGTAGGAAAAACTCTTATTATCTCACTTAATCCCCATTATTTTAGATCATTTATATTATTACTATGAAAGTTTCACCTAATACTATATGATCTCAATTTAAATATAAAATTATAAATAATTTTAAGTTTAACCTCGTTGATATTCTTTTCTATTAATTAACCTCCTAATGCTAAATCTTCAACTTTTATTTGTGTTAGGTGAACTAATATAACCTAAATCTTTAATAGATTCCCTTTTTAAGCTATTGTTCTGAAAATTGATGGGCTTTTCTGAATTTCTCTTTATTTATTTTTAGCAAAATTTTCTGAATTAATATATTATTTTTATGCACTTTACAGCTTGAATTTTTAATGGTAATAGAAAAATTGACATATGCAGCTACTATAATGTATGGCAATAAGAAGTGTACTTACCAATTAGAAAATGGGGTATAAGGAAACTTCCCAAAATATTTAAATTTGTGTTTAATAACAAAGAGGTTTCATCACTTTATTTGGTATATAAATCTAGGAGTAATTACTCTGCCAAGTCACTATTTTGTTTCTGTATGTAGGTCACCATTTTGCTAGTTCATAGAAAAATTGATTGATTGAATATAGAGTTAGGGTCCTTAAATTACTTTTTTATAGTGGAAGTATAGGAATATGTATTTTTATTTAATAATTTTTGTATATTAAAAATTTATCGTTAAGTCATAAATAATTAGGACAAAATATATCATATCCAACTGATTTACCTATGATCCAACCCATAAAAAAACTCAACCATCCCAAAAAATTCATGTATTTTTAAACTATTGTGTGTGGCTGGAAAAAAATACAAACTTGCCAGATCTGTTTTAGTCACACGATAGTTCAAAATAAATAGATTTTAAAAATAAAATAGTTTTACATCATTTCGTATTATCTTATATGATTAATATTTTAACGGTTTAATTGTTAAATTTATTAATATAATTATACTTATGGTTACATTTGAAGTAAATCAAATATAAATCACCTCATAAACATTACCTTTCTTATGCCTAAAGTTTTGATTACAAATGAAAAGTTCTACTTTTAACAACGATGATTGTACGAATGAAAAGCAAAAACATCAGTGAATAGCAGAAATGGAAAGATTGAAGTTACCTTTACAAGCTTTTTGAAGCTTTTCAGCATCTTCAACAGCTGAAGTATGTTCAGGAGCAATGAGGGTAGCCATTAAAATTACAAGCAAAAGCTTTTAAAAAGAAATTAGGGTTTATCAAGAAAGAAGCTATATGTGAAGAAAAGCTTGTTCATCCACACCTTATTTATAGCAATCAAAATTTGGTATCATGATTAAAAACCCAACGTTGAAGTTAACGCCAACTCATGTCTGTCATGCTTTTTCTTTTGTTTTCTTTGGCCAATTAAAAAAAACTGAAAAAAAGAAAGAAGAAAGCAAAAAAGCAAAGGAGCAACCTCAGCTTTTGTTTCAAATTAGTTTCGGTTTGATTCCATTGTTGTCATGTTGTTTTGCATGGATGCAAAGTGTGAGAGAAATACTGGATTCTCCAGATTTTCCTTCACTTTCATGTCGTTTCTCTTTTGCCTTTCTAGTTGGCAATGCATCATTTTTTGTTTTCTACCAATTTTCAATTACAGAAAACATGTTTAGATGCTTAACGTGGTTTTATTACGTTATTTTATACTTCACTAGGAATATAAAGGTGGTTTTATATTACGGTAAAAACTCATAGAAATTAAAATTTAATATAATATTTTGGAATTTGATCTTCACAAAACTTCAACTTGCTTTTTTCATCTAAGTTAAATTTGGTCCCAACTTTTTGGTAGTCTAAGTTAGAGCTTGTAACATGGGGACTTCAATTCTTTTTATCTAAATTAGCCATTGAAAACCTTAAGGTTCAAGTTTCAGTATGCGAAAATTTGTCAAGTTTAAAGTTTAATTTGAACAAAAAGAAAATCCAGGCTCGATGTTAGAAAAGTTGCTAAGTTTAGATCCTAATGTGGGAACAATTGTCAAGTTTAGGATCTAACTCGGACAAAAAAATTTAAACCTTAATGTGGGAATAGTTTTCAAGTTCAAGCCCCAAATAGTGATTTAACGATTATAAATAAAAAATATCAAAAAATTGTTTTTATATATATTGAAACATAATTTAAAAAAGTATTTTATGATATTAATATAAAACTTTAAGTTTAGATCCAAAATATGAATAAAGCATAGCATAAAAATTAAATTTTAATATTAATAGAAATAAATACATTTTAATATTTTTATCTTTAATTGTAAGTGAATTATTTAAAATGAAAATTAGACACCGAATTTATCCTGCTTCAAAGTGATAAATCTAATTTAATTTTCAATTTCAAAGAGCCTACAAAATCACTAATTTTGTCAACATACACTCTAAAAATCTGCTTATTGAATTTGTTAAGGGTGAACTCTTCAAATTTGATTTAATCGGCTATTTTGCGAAATTTATTTTGAGCCTCCCCTTGAAATGGGTTTAGACTCGAGCCTTGACTTATTAGATATTAGTACTATTATTTGTATTTTCTTTTCTTTTTTATACATAAATAATTTTCTTTTATTGGGCTTTGGCCCATCTATTTTGGGCTCATATAGTTGCATATATATTTTATTATTTTATTAATTAAAAATTCAAAAAGAAAAAAAATTACAAAAAGACCCCTTAAGCTTTACACATTTTACAATTGGGTCCCTATACCCAATAGCACTAGCTGGGCATCATTGCCACACCAAAACTGCCATGGCCGCTCTCTCACACCATTTTGCTTCACCATCCCCACCAATCACCAACTCCCATCGGCTATCCCTTAGCCATACCCTACTCACCAGCTTCACCAAAGTCCCACCCCAAGCTTTTGTTATAAGCACATGCAAAGAACAAAAATGGGGTTCCCTAAGTGAAGTATTTTCGTCACTAATCACTATACTCTTCGTATAATTGTCCTCGCATGGTTTTTGCAAGCAAAGAAAAATGGAAGCAAATGTTGCTCATTGGTTGTCTAATGTTTAACTAATACTAAGTGGTATTACGTGGTTGGATCGTAGTATAGAAAGACAACTTGTATTAGAAGACGAACCTAAACATGTCCTTAGTCTAATAAAAAATGAGCAAACCAATCGAAAGACTAATATGTAATCTATCAAGTCCAATTGGGGAGATGTCTTGTCTTGGGCATCGAAGCGAATGACTCCCAAAAGATAGAGACATAGATGTGACCGATTAGACTGACAGTACATCGGACAAGACCCAAGTAGAATAGATCCTGAATTCATTTATGGATTTATTCACCTGTGACGTTCATAGTGTGACATACCTAAGTCCTAAGTGGATGGCAGACTATGTATGTGTGACTCGTACATTTTGATGTAGGTAAAAGCCTGAGTTCAAATAGATAAGGAACCGAAAGTTGGTGCGTTAGGTGTACGACTTCTATAGTATGTAGTATCATTCACAACAGTGGAATTCCTAACCCAAAACATAATTAAATGATATCCTCTCTTTGGCATTACATGGTTGATGAAAAGTAAGCGTGGTCAAGGGTCGTCCGTCTTTATAATGGATGAATTGATCACTTTTTGATAGTGGTTGAATTTTCATGAAGGAATATGTAATGGTTACTATAAGATAAAATAGGATCATATTGGGAGAATGGATATTACCCCCAAAGAGATCAAGGATACCCTATGAGGGTAACACACTTATGACAAAGTCATTGCATAAGCACTGAGTAGTTGCTTTCGTAATTGTATGCCATTGGGGAGAGCTCAGTCACGATACTATAGTGGAATGAATTCGTGACTAAATAATTTTATAATTAATAAGCAAAAAGCTAGAACTTAATTATAAATCATTTGAGCCTCAACTTCATATATCCATTCGGCCCCTCCACTAGCTCGTTGAACCCAGAAATGAATTGTGTGTTTAGATAGAAATTAACATAATGAATAGGAAAAGAGAAATGAGAAACATTCAGGAATGATTATGGTTTTCTCCTAAATTGAGAAATGGAATCATTTGGAAATGAATGTAGGTTTCCAAAAATGGAAATGGAAATGAAAAATGGAAATTTGCAATCCTATATAGGATTACTTAAAAAATGATGGAATAATAAATTTATGTTTTTAGACTATTTGAAGCTCGAAAATAAAAACAAATCATTTGGTCATAATGAACATGTTGAGTTGTGAAATATTGAAAACATTTTCTCAAAATTTTATCAGGGGTAAAATCGTCAAAATTTTGACGATCCATGAGTAAAATCATCAAAATTTTACAATGGGTAAAATCGTCAAAATTTTGATATGGGTAAAACATGGATAAGAAAATTGTTTTTATATATAAATATTAAAATTTATTTTGGGAAATAGAAAAATTGAATCGAGTTGGATCACATTATAGAGTACTAGATTAAAAAGAGTCCAGTAAGTACTCGTAATTGGACTCGATGTAAGAGAGACCCAAAACCCTTCATATAACATGAAGAGGGTGGCAACTCTAGTAGAAAAACTAGGGTGGAACGTTCACCCCTCTCCTATTCTAAGTATGATGTTATTTTTCTATTTAAAATAAACCTCTACAACTCTAAAATGGTTCTGCATTCTCTTCCTATAAATAGATGGCACCGTAGAGCTATTAACACAACTTTGAGAGATTGTTACTCTATCGAAAAATAGAGAGAACTTATTCTCAATTTTCATATATATTTTTCAAGAATAACAATTCTACCTATTTCTATTAAGAAGGGAGAATTTTCATTTTCACCTCAAAAGAACTTTTTCTAGTTCTGTGTTTTAATTCAATTGGTTCGCGAGCCCACACTCGAAGCAGTTTGTGGTACGAGAATAGCGGAGAAGATCGTTTGGTTGAAAGCCGACAAAACATCAAGGATCTGCTTATTCGAAAACACAAGTACAATTTCAGTCTAAGGTTTATTGCTATAAATATAACAAACCGAGTCAGTTTTTATTTTTTTTAATTTTCCACTATGAAATAAAACAATTTTCAAATTGGGTTTTTTCCAACAATCCAACACTAGAAAAGGACAAAAATATTTATGGGATAACTTTTGGTTCAAAATTTTCCTGATTGAATGTTGTCGATAAGGTTGTAACTTAAGGTAAACCAAATCACTTTCCTAGAAATGTCTTTCACTCCTATGTTTGTCAACTTATTGTTTCATCTTGTTATGTGCTCTCTCAAGATGAAACTATACCAGCTTCTTAGCAGCTTCTCTTTGCTGCTAACTTTTGTCCACTGATAACACAAAAGAAGTGACAACCATGTAAGGCATATGGTGTGGAGGAGGTTGGCCATTAAAGGCTTCATAAATAGTGGTGTGAATAGTAGAGTGGTAATTAGAATTGTACCACCACTCAGCCATTAGAAGCCAAAGTAGCTAGTCTCCTAGTCTCTCCCTTGTCATACGGCTTAGGCACCATTCAAGGTACCTATTGAGCACCTTAGTCTGGCCACCAAACTCTGGATGATATGAAGCTGATAAATTAAGCCTTGTCCTCACCCTCTTGAATAAATCCTGACAAAAGTTGCTAACAAATAATTTTTCCCTATCAAAAATGATGGAATCAAGCATTCCATGTAATTTCAAGACATAGTTCAGGAATTTTTGTGCTACTGTAACTGATGTATAAGGATGTGAGAGGGGCAAGAAGTGAGAAAACTTGGTAAGTCAATTTACAACCACCAAAATGACAGACTTCCCTGTTGAATTTGGAAGTTCTTCTATGAAGTTCATACTAATTAAAGACCAAGTTCTATGTAACACCCCTAACCCGAATCCGTCTCCGAAATAGGGTTATAGAGCATTACCAAAATTTTCAAATTAATTTTCAGACATTTCATTTCATCTAGCATTCATATTTGAAACCAACCAAAATCAAAACATTAATGAGCCAACGTTGGCCAAATTAACTTATATATGCCATTATAACCAGAATCAAACCATCCAAAATTACCAATAGAACCAATGGATAGTGTGATATATCTCTGACAAGCTTCCAACCCAATCGAGCTTTCGATAATCTGTAGGCTAAATAAATAAATAAAAGCAAATACGTAAGTAATGGATTCTTAGTAAGCTAGTGTATTCTTTAATCATATTAGTTCATTTAAAATATGAAATCTATACATATCAATAATAATCCAATATTAATACCATAGTACTCATGAAGCTATATTCATCAACTCACAAGGTGAATAAATTCACAGTATCAATTACATATTATCCCAGGCTTAGTAGGACTTTATATAACTTTAACTCTTCATAATTTCTTTATTTTCATTTGCATTTCTTTACTTTCCACAATTATTCCATATGCGTGACACACAAGTCATAAACATATCATTCAATCATAGTCACAAGCTAGTGCATTTAACTAAAGCCTTTTCCGAATTGATCACATGATAGATCATTTCAAACTCATATTATCTCACTTCAGAACTTTACCCATTATATCATTTAAATATCAATGGTTACATTTATTTCAGATCAATACCAATAATGATCTATGAACCTTTCAATTCAACCACATAAGTCTTTTACCGTTTCTTTCTGCATCGAAGAACGACTTACGGATATGAGTACATCGTTTTCAGAAGCCCGGAGGCTGAACTTAAGCTCATGAGAGCTAAACAGATAGTAAACGCGAAAGTCCGCAACAAATGTTGAACCTCAGTTTACTTGGGTAATTTGCCGTCAATTCATCCTTTACATTTGTAATGCCATAACCCAGTTATGGTCTTATCCATCAATTCATCCTTTGGCATAGAACGATTGTACTCAATCCCATGTTCAATCCAAATTGGGTATTAAATTCGATAATATATTTCCAATAATAATTCAATTCCATGTTTTCTATTACCCTTATTATTTTCCATATTTATCCTGTTGAATTTCTCGAAAATTCGATGGATTTTCAAACTTACACTTTTAGTGTACAAATCCGGGTCCGTCAATTCATATTCATGTGCGCACATTTCCATTTCAGAGAGCACACTCCCGCGAACCTTATCCTTACAGCGGGATTACCAGTCCAAGCTAAATTCCCTATAATATAAACTCATAGAAATCGTCAGAATACCACCAAAGCTAAATCCTCGCAATGACAATTACTCTAATGAGCTTGGATCTGAATTACCAGTCCAGGCTAAATTCAGACCCTAATTCGGATTACCCATCCGGGCTAAATCTATTTTCCACATATTCTTCAAAAGGGCTATATCAGGATAGGATCACCCGTCCGGGCTACATCCTTTTTACAGTCAATTCCTTTTCAGAGATCCATCGAATTTTCCTTTCATTCAACCGAGATTTCTTCCCATTTTATCAAATATATCAATGTTTCGTCAATTTTCATTCAATGAACATTCAAATCATATTCACATAAATAGCAAATATTTCAAGCATTTAAGAATATAATTCAAGTTACACAAACTTACTGGGCTAAATTGCAAAAATACCAAAATTCAGGGACATTTTGGTAATTTTCCATTTTCCTCGAATTTCTACCCAATCTTGATCTAAATTAATATTTCATTCAATTTATAATAAAATAATTCATTTCATGCAATTAGGTCATTTTTGACATTTTACAAAATTACCCTTAAAATTTCACTTTTATTCAATTTAGTCCTGAATCTAAAACATGTAAATTAGATATTTTAAAATAAATTCATTTTAACTGAATATTCACATATATTTTCCTCTTCCTCCACTCGATTCCACATCCTTGATAAATACATAATACCACTATTTACTTGTTTACTCACAACAAGTTGTTCACTCGAGTCATAATCATTCAATTAATTATATCTTAAGCTACAAAACTTCAAATTGAGATCCGAAAATTTTATATAAAACTAGACTTACATATATTCTTACCATAAAACTTTCAGAATTTTTGTACAGCCAATAAGTAAATTTTATTCTTTAAAGTTTTCCTATTTCTTTGTTTGTGATTCAGACCCTCTTCACTAAAATTAATTATCTCTTTGTACAGAATTTGGATGATGTTCTCGTTTGTTTCTATTGAAAATAGACTAATTAAGGATTTTAAAATATAAATTTAAGCCTCTAATTATTTTTATTAAATTTTTATTATTTTCCAAATTCAGAATAGGGGAACCCGAATTCATTCTGACCTTGTCTCACAAAATTTATTATATCTCATGATTTACAATTTCATTACTTACACCGTTTCTTCTATAAGAAACTAGACTTAATAATATTTAATTAAATATAGTTTTTCATCCTCTAATTTTATTTCCATAATTTATGGTGATTTTTCAAAGTTAGCCTACTGTTGTTGTCCAAAACTGTTTTAGTGCAAGATGTTTATTACCATGTTTAGAACACCCTTACTTTCTTTCTCTACACTATTTCTCATCACTTTCTCTTATTTTCTCTTCACTAACGTATCAAGAACATAAGACATTAAATAAGAAAACTCTACTATAACATTAATTTCCTACTTTTTCAATAATATCAAACTCAAAAATATATTGAAATCTTGATGTTCTTACCTTGTGCTATTGATTTCAATCTTTAACTTGACTTTCTCTCTCATTCAGCTTCTATTTCTTGAATCTAACTTGATATTCTAGCTCGCCATTGTCTCCTTATTATTTTTCTCTCTTGGAAACTATGGAAATTCTTTTGATTTCTAAGTGAAAATAGTAAATTTTTGGAAAAAGGACCAAATTGTAAAGAAAAGAAAGTTTCTTTCTTTCTTTTCTCCCCATACGTTGGAATGCATGGGAGGTTGATGATGATTCTTCATCTTCCTTTTCTTATATATATAGTAAATAAAATAAAAATAAAATAATAATATATTATTTAAAAATCAATTTAAAATATTAATAAACTAATATTTATTTACTTAATTAATCTAAAATATCTCCAACATCATCATTATCTTCTAGATTTCTCTCTCTTCTAATTGACCATTTTGCCCTTATGATCTTTTAAAATTCCATCATTGAGTCATCACCTAATTTGGTAAAACTGCGATTAGTCCCTCAAAATTTTTCACCTTTTTCAATTTGGTCCTAATCCATCCATTTTCCTTAGTTTCTAGATCATTCCACCCTTAAAATATTTACACCATTGGTCCTTCAAATTTTTCATATTTACACTTCCCTCAAATTTTGAGTATTTACTCTTGGGCAACAAAACTTTTCTTACTTTTACAATTTAATCCTTTCTTGAACTAATATGTCATAATATACTTCCCAATGTTGACATAACTCCAAAATTTCCCCCTTTTTGTCACTTATTTCCTTATATCAAAGATAATATCTTATTGTAAAAAAAAAATTTGGGTATTACACTCTATCTGGCACAGATAAAAGCTGTAGCAAACCAAGTTTGGCTACATTCCCACCTTACATTTTTGGCATGTGGTACATTCTTTAACCCATAGCTTGATGTCTCTAGTCATTCCTTTACAGTAAAGTAAAGAGGAAATATTTTTTCAAGTAGCTTGGCTACCTGAATGTCCTCCTATAGGGCTAGCATGAAAGTGTTGAAATACTTCTTGTCTGAGGCTTGCATCTTGTCCCACAACTATTTTTCCTTTCCTCCTTAAAAACCTTCTATCCCACACATACTTGGGATGTTTATTAGGTTGGATTTGAACTTCCTAACATGATCTGCTAAGCTTGCCATTAGTGTGATACAATGCTTGCACCTTACCTAACAGATATGGTACTATAGTACTTCCAAAAATCTGCCATAGTTGACCCTCAAAGAGTGTCCTATTTCTAGAGAGGGCATCAACTGCTACATTACAAGATCCTTTCCTGTATATGATTTCAAAGCTATATCCTAGCATTTTGCAACCCATTTCTATTGAAAAGGACTTATATCTTTTTGGTCTGACAGAAACCTCAAGCTTTGATGATCAGTCCTTATTTTGAAATGACTTCCCACTAAATAAGCATGTCACTTCCTCCCTGCTAGAAGCACTGCAAGCATCTCCTTATCATAAATTGATAGTGCTTAGTGGTTAACACCCAATCCCTTGTTGAAAAAGGCCACTAGTTGTCCTCTTTGCTAGAGGAAAACTCCCACGCAAAACTAGAAGCATTTGTATCAACAAAAAGTTCCAAGTTTCTGTAGCTTGATCATTCCAGAACCAAGAGTTCTTTTTGAATAGATTGATGAGGGGTCGAGCTAGGATGCCATAATTCCTGATGAAAAGCTTGTAATAGCCAGAGAAACCTAGAAATCCTCTCAATTCCTTAATATAAGTAGGCATTGGGCAGTTGGCTACACATTCAACTTTAGTGTGGTCCATGAGTATTATCCCTTTAGTGATCACATGGCCAAAATATTCTACTTGGTTAGTACCAAAAGAACATTTTCTATACTTAAAAAATAATTGATGCTGCCTCATAATTTGAAAAACGTTCCTCAAGTGCCTCAAATGTTATTACCAACTAGTAGAATACACCAGAGTGTCATAAAAAAAAGACTAAGACTGATCTCCTTAACAAAGTTTTAAATATGGCATTCATAAGGGCCTGAAAACGGGAGAGTGCATTGGTGAGACCAAAGGGCATCACCTAAATTTCGTAATGCCCTACATGTGTGCAATGACCTAGCTTCCAGTGATGCTAGAAATGATGGCTTCAAAACCCCTCTCTCCGATGGTCGAGTCCATAAATATTATTAAATAATATTTATAAGATAGATATAGTGTTATTGTGAATTTTGATTTTATAGATTTTATTAATTGGTCAGTTAGTCAAGGTACAAATGATTTGTACTGAAAGTCAATGGTTTTAAAAAATGAGGTATCGAGATCTCATTTTCATAAACTGAGCTAGTAAATATTTTTATTAAATAATTACAGATTTTTTATATAGGTAAATTGAAGTTTGGTTTAGAAATTTTGATGATTTAATTGTTAATTAAGGAAAATGACTAAATTATAAAGGTAAAAAAAAGTTAATCACTAAGGGATTTTAATTAATTAAGGGACCAATTGAACAATTGGACCCCTCGATATGTGAAAAACGGTAGTGGTGGATAGCTAGGATCCACTAAAAGATGTTAATTGTGATTAAAATTGATTAATTAAGATTATAATAATTAATTAAGTTAATTATAAACTAATGAAAGTATAAAAGGTAAAATAAAAGAAAAAAGAATAAGACATTTATATCATCTTCTTCTACCTCACTATTTTAAGAAGAAAATGTGGGGATTGAAACGACTAAGCTTTGGTCCTTAATTTCTAAGGTAAATTGTCATTTTCTTGTAATTTTTATGTTTTTTAGATCGTTGTAACTTAATCTAGCTAGCCCAAGGACTATTTTGAAATATTGTTAAAGCTTTGAAAAGTAACCATTGAGGTTTTTGAAGCTTTTTAGATGTTAATGGTTAAGTTTGAAGTTCGGTGTTGAAATAGGACTATTTTGTAAGGTGGATTTTGATAGTTTTAAGTTTAGGGATTAAATCGAAAGTACGTTAAATTTGACATGGATTTCTTCTAAAATTTTAGTACTTGAGGGTTGTATAAGGATGATAATGAATTCGAAAATATGGTTTTGGGCTTAATTATGAAAAATAAACTTATTTTAGTTTTAGGGACTAAATTGAATAAAATGCAAATCTTTAGAGAAATTGTGAAAATGTTAATATGAGATCATATGCATCAAATTAAATGTTATAAGGCAATTGGGACTGATAATTGAAATAAATTCATGTATAAATCAAGAACCGATAGATAATAGTGGAAAAGGAAATTTTCAAATTAGTCTCGATACTTCTATCCTTGTTGTTTGTTCTTGGTAAGTTAAATACGAGACTTACTTTATTAATTGATGATATATTTGTGCTATGTTGTTTTGTTTTATAGTTGAATTGTTATTATATAATGTTTTTGGCATCAAAAGGATTAAATCAAAAATATTAAATATCTATATGTGAAATTGATATTAACTAAGTAGTAATTGATTAATGGTATAAAGTGAAAATGTTAATATGAGATCATATGCATCAAATTAAATGTTATAAGGCAATTGGGACTGATAATTGAAATAAATTCATGTATAAATCAAGAACCGATAGATAATAGTGGAAAAAGAAATTTTCAAATTAGTCCCGATACTTCTATCCTTGTTGTTTGTTCTGGTAAGTTCGTACGAGACTTACTTTATTAATTGATGATATATTTGTTGTATGTTGTTTTGTTTTATAGTTGAATTGTTATTATACAATGTTTTTGGCATCAAAAGGATTAAATCGAAAAATATTAAATATCTATATGTGAAATTGATATTAACTAAGTAGTAATTGATTAATGGTATAAAGTAAATACTATGGAATTGAATGTAAATTAGTTGATGCTGACCTTGATTATGAAATTGATATGTATATAATGACATTACATAGTTAAATGTATATGCATAGTTTGAAGCTTACAGTTTATAACTTCATAAATTAATTCATTTAAATGTATATGTATTATTCATTTAAAGTAAGTTGAAAATAATTGATGGGAAATAGTGTATTTGGTGCAAGTATGGAATTGACCTTGTATTAGATTGAAAAATGTTGTTATGAGATGACTTGTTGAATTTTGTTATAAATTTTGGTTGTCGGGATATAATTGAAAATTTTATGGAAAATTCGTTACTTAGTGAATGTAAAGTAATGATTTGGTTTACCCGATGAGGTATTGGGAGCCAATTAAATCGATGAGCGTTGGGCACAATTGGATTACTTTAATTTGTCTGATGAGGCACTAGGTGCCAAATGTATCGATGAGCATCAGGAGTAAATTCTTCATTTTGAAAGACTGGTATGAAATTAGGATATCGTATGCTATTACGATAAAAATAATACATGGTATAATGTTATGTTTAAATAAAACCTTGAAATTCTCTTAAAATATTCTCATATTGATATTGTTTATAGTGATGTCTTTGTATGGATTACCCAACCTTTAGTTGTTTTCATGCACAAGTTAGACTAAGTACATGATACTGTACATCGACTTCAACATCATTTTATTGGTGAAATTTTGTTTAGCTTAATGGCATGTACCTAGGAGAGTTATGTGGTTGTATATGTTATGTTTTGGATGAATATAGCATTTTGAATGTTATGTGAATATGTATAAAACTATAAGTTTGGTTGTGATCTTAGTATTTGGTAATCGTTGTCTATGGTTTAGGTATGTATGTTATAATGCTTATGTGGTGATAAGGTAATATGTTAGAAACATGCTAGGAAATCAATGTGTTAAAGATTTAACATCGGAGTGACTAAAAAACAAATTTAAAAGTTCAATGATTAAATTGAATTTTTAATAGTTGGATAACCAAAAAAAACACTGAAGTTTGAGTGATTAATTAGGTAGTTTACCCCCAAAAATATAATATTTATTTATCCATAAAACATCTATACTATTAATAAAACCCTAACGAGTTGTGTCATGAGTTAACTGGGTCCCAACTCGGTTAATAAATTATGAAAATGCCCTTTCATAATTAAAATAAGTCATATTATTCAAGAGTATTTTAGTCTTTTCTTTTTAACAAAAACCAATAAAAATATACGATGAGATTTAAACCCACGCCAATCAATTAAAAATATTAAATTTACTACTCAACCAAAATTTTGTTTTAATATTTTTATACATCTTTTAATATGCACAATTTATCATTTCCACAGTTATATATATATATATATATATATATATATATATATATATTAATAATGTTAATTGTGTTAGTGTCACAAGTCAACTTGACATTAACTCACAGTTCATGACAAAACTATGATAAATAATTGTATTCCATTTAGTATTGTTTATCTCATGTATTTATGTATTTAAATTTCTTTTTACTCATAATTTATTCTATTTTTTAATATCGTATATATTTCATGTGTTATTATGATTAGTTAGTTTCAAACCATACATTTCATTATTTATTGTATGTTATTTTTAAATACATATGTGTTTTAAATCTGTGATTTCCAAACACATGATAAGATATCTATTAATATATTACATTTTGAGTTTATTTTTAGGCTCCGTTTGTTTCATTGAAAATTGCTTCCGAAAAATGATTTCTGGAAAATGACTTACTTTTTTGAAAAAGCTAATATTTTCTGGTGTTTGGATGAATCTGTGTAAAATATTTTCTTTTGTTTGGCAAGTTCTTTAAAAATATTTCATAAAAGTCGTTTTCAATTAAACAAACATACATTTGAGATTTTTTTTATTTTCATTGTTTAATTAAGTTTATTTTATATCTATAATTTTATATTTTACATTGTTTTTACATATATTAAAAATATTTTGTTAAATTTAGGTTCATTGCAACGATTATTTTTAGTTACATGACTACCAACTGAGTATTTTTTATTTAAAATGTGACATTAACAAAATTGACAAAAAAATCAATAATGTCGTGATTGGACTTGATTTTCAAATGGAAAGTAGAGGACTAAATTCTTGAAAATAAAAGTAAAGAAACTAAATTATAAATTTGTGAAGAGTATATACACTTATAACATATTTTAACATTTATACTACAAAACATTTATTATTAATATATTTATAATTGTAATAAATATTTAGTATTAAAATATTAATATTGGTATTTTCAATAAATAATATTATTTTAAATTATTATTTTAAAATTTACTATTAAAATAGAATTTAAATATTAAATAATTTGTTAAAAATAATAAATTATATTAATAATTTATTATATGACTAAATATAAATAATTAAATACGTATGTTTAATAATATTAAAAATATAATATTTTATATTAATATTTTAAATATTTTTAAAAATAAAAATAAAATTTATTATCAATATAATAATATTAAACTTGATTTAAGTTAATTTTTATATAAAAGTAAAATTATCTTTTGAGGAACTCTTTTCCGGAAAATGACTTACGCTTTTCAAAAGGGTCAGTCATTTTACAAGGAAAAAGGTTTATTTTCCGTTGACCTGTAAGTCATTTTTCATTGACCAAGCTGTTTTCTGTGAAACAAACACAGGAAAATGCAGAAAACATTTTCCGTAAAACCTTTTACATGTAAACAAATAGACCCATAGTTGCTAATTACCACAAAATTATTTTATTCTTTTTATAATATTTTCTATATCAGAAGCATAATGACTCCATGGCCCAATGGATAAGGCGCTGGTCTACGGAACCAGAGATTCTGGGTTCGATCCCCAGTGGAGTCGCTCCATTTCTTTTAGAATCCGTAAACCAAATTCTAGTTTTCCTTTTCCTTTTTTGTATATTTGAATTATATACTGTTTTTATGAATTAATAATATTGTAAAATAAAAAGATAAAATAATTTTAATAAATATATTTGTTTCATACATGAAATCAGATTCCATTTGAAATAAGAAGTACAATTTCATCCCACTTTTGCTATTTTACTTACCAAATTAATCAACTGTAAATATCTTAAATTTATTATATATATATATATATATATATATATATCACATTGATAATGTGGATAAAAATATATAATAATAATTTATTAATAGTTTGTATAAGAACTAAATGAAGCTTTGGCTAAAATATAGGTATAAATATTATTAAAACTATACATGAACTATGATTTTAATGTACAATTGTACACATAAACTTTGATTTTATGCAATTTTATATATGAAATTTTGATTTAATCAAATTCTTGTTAATTATTAATACCATTATTGATAGGACATCATTTTATGTTTATATCTTGCATACATAAATAATTGTATTTATTCAACATAAAATAAATTGATGTATTTATTTCTTTAAATGCATATGTTTAAATCAAAATTAAAGTTTCAAGTATACATTTGAACCACAATTAGAATTTCACGTGTATAATTACACCAAATTAAAGTTCGTGTATGATTTTGAGATTTATTCCTAAAATATAAAGCTGTAAGTTTTAAATTTATGGGTTTAAGTTCAAATTTCATTATATGGATTTTTATTGATTTTATATAAAATATAAACAAATATTTTCATAATAATATAACTTATTTTGTAAAAAGAATTGTATTTTAGTATTTCTCAATTAAATTAGTGCTCAGTTAACTCGTGACACAAATTTAATTGGAGGTTTTATGTATATTATAGATAGATTATAACATGATTGGTTTAATAAACAAGAACATGTGGATTGAACTACAAATGGAGCCGTGGCAAAAGATTTGTGTTTAAGGGTATATTTATTTTCTTGAAAACAACTTTCAAAAATGATTTTCAAAATATGAATTGATTTTTCTAAAAAAATATATTTTATGGTGTTTAGATGCTTCTACATAAACTACTTTTCGTTGTTTGACAAGTTTTATTGAATTTAATTCCTAAGGCTCAAGTTTGGCCCAACCTATTTTTAAGTTTGTAATGTTTTATATTATGCAATTTATAACATATAAAAATTAAATCTATAGTGATATATAATGCTATCATAATGTAAACATTAAAAAATTTAATATGACTATATATAAAACTATAACAAAATAAAAATGTATTAAATTATTAAATATTATATTAAAATAAATATAAATATATTTTTTAAAAAATTAAAAATAATAATATGGGCGGCCTAAAAATGGGCTTGGGCTAGCCATTTATAAATATAGGCGGGCTTGAGCAAAACTTGAGGCTCATATTTTGAATCGGGTTGAACTTGGGTAAGCATAAAGCGTGTTAATATCATGTTTAAACCCAATCTAGATTCGACCCATGAACATCTCTTTGTTTGTGTGTTATATATACACATTTAATATTTTTATATATTCTTTACAAAGTTGTTCATGAACCGGGTTGGGTTGGGCCTAAGCATGATAGTAACATACTTTATGTTTACCTAAGCTTGGTTTGACCTGAAATATGGACCTAAAATTTTTCCCAAACCCGCTGATATTTGCAAGAGACTAACCCAAATCCATTTTAGACTTGCCCATATTATTTTTTTTTATTTTTTAAAAAATATTTATATTATATTATTTTAATATTTAATAATTTTATACATTTTTTATTTACTAAACTTTTTTATAGTCATCTTAATATTATTTTAATATTTACATCAGAGTAATATTATATATTTAGTATAGTTTTTTTTAATAATGTGTTCTAAATTACATAATAAATAAAAATAACATAATATAAAGTATTATAAACTTAAAAATGGGTCGGGACAAGCTTGGTATTGAATGTTCAAGCCCGAGCCAATGCTCATATTTTAAACGGGCCTAACTATTTTTGTCTAAGCCCATTTTTCAGACCTAATATTTTCTCCCAAATCCTCCCAAATTTGGGCAGGTAGCTCAGCCCAGCCAAAAAGTGGAAGCGTTTGGGCAAAAATATAAGCTTGTTTAGAAAACAGGTCGGGTCTTAGGTAAGTTTTTTGGGCCAAACCCAACCCTTCCAACCCGAATTTTTAATAATAAAACACCTAGGGGTGTGCATTCGGTTAACCGACCAGAAATAGCTATAACCGAATTAACCGACCTTCCAAAATTTTTAACTGTTAATCGAACCGAATTCTTTTAAAAAAAATTAACCGAACCGAAATTTTTTCAGTTAATTAGGTCGGTTAACCGAATTAACCGAAAATTGTATGGTTTTTATTTTTGGTTAAAAATTAACCAAATTAACCGAATTACCCGAATTGAATCACTACATAATTAAAAATATTACATAAGTCTTCGAATCACTACATAATTAAAAACATTATATAATTCTTGAAATTAACACATAATTGAAATGCAAGTCTTTAATATTCTCCATTTATATCCATTTCTTCTCTCCAAAAAATCTCCATTTGCATTAAACCTAAAAAAATAAAAACATGTGTAATTGGGTAGATACTTAAGAGTTAGACTTTAGTTTTATTTTTATTGGGTTAGTAATTGGGTAGACTTTAGTTTTAGTTTTATTGGGTTGGATAATTGGGTTGGGTTGGATAATTTTATTTATTAATTTTTTTGGTTAACCGAAAAAATTGGGTTAACCGATCGATTTCGAACCGAATTAACAGTTAACCAAAAAATTATAAAAAAATTAACCGATCCTCGACTGAAAAATTCGGTTAACCGACCGATTAACTGAATTCGATCAGTTAACTGAATTTCTTTCGGTTTTACCTGAATTATGCACACCCCTAAAAACACCCATAGAACCAAATTTTTAACTACACTAAATCAATTCACATAGCGAAAATTTCACAAGAAAATCTAGCTTAATTTAATTTATTTTCAATTAAATCTCTAAACTTAAAATCATACAAAATTATTTAAGAAAATATTTATATTCAACACCTAAGTATAGTAATTCACCATTAAACTTCAAGAACACACTAAACTCATCAATGGCATCTTCCAAAACATTTAACAATTTTATAAATTGATCCCGAATTAATTAAATAGAGTTAAAATGATCTCAAAAACATAAAATTTCGTAAAAAAAAAAAAAGGTGAAACATGGAGTTACAAGTCCATGCAATGGAATGAGCAAGGCCGAAACTTTTTCTTCACTTAACAATGGTGTTTCGGTTCAACCAAAACAAAATGAAGAAGAAGATGGCATCTTACCATTTTCTTTTGTTTAATTATTATGTTAAATTTCAAAAATGCCGCCAACTGCCCTATTTTAATCCAATTTCTCGCACATATTGACCACTAAATAAAGAGATGACTTAATTGTCATATTAAACCATTCTATTTTACTTAATCACCCAATTAGTACTATAACACTAATAACAATTGACTTTCACACTTTTTACAATTTAATCCATTTTCTTATATTAACTATCTAAACGTTAAATTTACTAGACTAAAATTTAATATAACACTCAGATAACTTCATAAATATTAAATAATTAATATTTACAGACTAACATGTCGAAGCTGTGGTTCCCAAGCCACTGAAAAATGGGCTATTACAGGATGATTCTACGTAAATATTAATATTTTAAAATGATTTTTGAAATATGAATTGATTTTTCTAAAAAAAACTTACATTTTATGGTATTTCGATGCGTCTACGTAAACTACTTTTCAGTATTTGACAAGTTTTCCTAAATTTAATTTCTAAGGCTCAAGTTTGGCCTAACTTATTTTTTAAGTTTGTAATGTTTTATATTATGTAATTTATAACATATAAAAATTAAATCTATAGTAATATATAATACTACTATAATTTAAACATTAAAAAATTTAATATGACTATATATAAAACTATAACAAAATAAAAATATATTAAATTATTAAATATTATATTAAAATAAATATAAATATATTTTTAAAAAATTAAAAATAATAATATGGGCGGCACAAAAATGGTCTTGAGCTAGCCATTTACAAATATAGGCTGGCTTGAGCAGAATTTAAGGCTCATATTTTGGATCGGGTTGGGCTTAGGCAAGCATAAAACGTGTTAATATCATGCTTAAGCCCAATCTAGACTCGACCCATGAACACCTCTATGTTTTGTATTATATATTCACATTTAATATTTTTATACATTCTTTATAGAGGTGCTCATGGGTCGGGCCTAATCATGATATTATCATAATTTATATTTGCTCAAGCCCGACCCAGCCCGAAATATGGGCCTAAAATTTTTCCTAAATCCGCTCATATTTGCAAGAGACTAACCCAAGTTCATTTTAGACACAACCATATTATTTTTTTATTTTTTAAATATTTATTTTATTTTATTTTAATATTTAATAATTTTATATATTTTTTATTTATTGAAAATTTTTATATTCATCTTAACATTATTTTAATGTTTACATTAGAGTAGTATTATATATTTAATATAGGTTTATTTTTTTAATGTGTTCTAAATTACATAATATATAAAAATAACATAATATAAAGTATTATAAACTTAAAAATAAATCGGGATGGGCTTGACTTTGCATGTTTAAGCCCGATCCATATTTTAAATGAACCTAATTTTTTTTGTCCAGATCCATTTTTCGGGCCTAATATTTTTATCCAAATCTGGGCGGCTGGCCTGGTTCAATCTGAAGGCCGTTTAAAAAATGGAAATGTTTGGGCAAAAATATAGGCTCGAAAAATGTGCTTGGGTAAAAAAATTGTCGGGTCGGGTCTTAGGTATTTTTTTTTTTGCCATAGCCCAACTCAGCCGAATTTTTAATAATAAAAAAACCCTTCTTGTTTTAACTGTTGTTTTTTCATGTGTTATTGTTGTTTTCCCACTTTTTGCCACAGTTTTACTACTATTTCACTATTATATTGTTACTATTTTGTTAATATTTGGATATTGTATAATACTTGTTTTATTGTTAATTTTACTACTATTTTAGAGACATTTGCTCGTTAAGATGCACTTATCTTAGTGTCATTTAAGTATAAAGACTTTTTAAAAATTTATTTTCAATTTGTTGAGAAATATTTATCTTAATATTTTTAGTGTATTTTTTGTATTATATTTTTAAATTTTTATATAAAAATAAAATTAAAAAAATCAATACAGGTCGAGCCTGAGTTTTAGCATTTTTATCCATTCCAAACTTGGGCAAAAATCTAAGCCCATTTTTCAGGCTGAATTGGGCCCAAGCCTATCAACTGGGCCTAAAATTTTATTAGTGTTAGACCTGAACCTACCCGATCCGACTCATGGACAACTCTAATCCCAAAGATTTCATTTCTAAACAATTTGCGTAAGTAAACTCATTTTTTTTCAATTACTCCTTAATTTAGTGTAAAATAAATTTATTTCCCCACAGTTTGAAAAAATCTACCTACACCCTAATATTTGAAAAGAATAACCAACCCCTTAGATCTATTAACAAAATTATATTAAAAAAATAGTTCTAACCTTGTTATTTACACTTATTTCCTACCTATTTTATTCCTCTTCCTCCATTATTAATTACAAAGTAATGGAAATTTAATTACTTTAAAATTATAATGAAGTAATCTAAAATTAAGGTGTATTTAATTCAAAAAATAATTATTTTAGACTTATATTTAATTGAATTGTATATTAATCCTAAGAAAATTTTATTAAATTATTTTTATTTAAATTTAATTAATTATCATTTCTTAAAAGTTTTAACATAGAATAATTTGATTAGAATATAAAGGCAAATGAAAATTATATATTTCAATGAATTAAATTTTATTTAGAAAAGTGAATTAAAGTTAAAGTTAAATTTTTAACATGTATTTAGATTAAAATTTGTTTTAAAAATAGAAACAAAAGATAGGAATTCTATTTTATATAAGTCATGCTTAAACCCTAAATCCCTAAATATTAAACCCTAAATCTTAATTAACTCCCATTGCCTTCTGATTTCTAATTCCCCTCATTCGTATAAATCAAATTCCCACCCTCTATGTAAATATCAAGAGATGGAAAGGTTTGGGATGGAGAATGATTTTGAAGACGCGGGCAAATCCTTCTACAAAAAGCGCAAAGCAAAACAGACTCAGACAAGAGATGATGTTATTTACGGTGTTTTTGCATCTAATACCGACTCTGAAGACAATGGTTCTTCTTCATCAAGGAAGAGAAGGAAAGTATCTGGGAAAAAAGTCAACTTGACGAAGCTTGTCAACTTTTTTTTCTATAGCTATTGTAATGCCTACCCAAGAAATTTATAAGAGTTCTAAGGTAGAGAATGATAATAGTGTTCCTGATGAGCATGGGAATGATAGCAGGCTTGGACTGTCTGGCATGGGTTTTGGGTTTGGTGGCAATGATAGCTTGCCCAAAAGTGATGGTAAAGGTGTTGTTGATGAGGTTGATGGTTTTGGGAGAAAGATAAAGGAAGGGGCACAGAGGAGAGAGAAAGAGATGGAGATGTTGATAATGGAGAAGAAAAGCTTAAGAGGCAGAAGGGAGGTTGGAGGTGGTAATGAGGATGTTGGGTCTTTCGAGAAGCATACTAAAGGTATTGGGACAAAGTTGCTTGAGAAAATGGGGTATAAAGGAGGTGCTCTTGGAAAGAATGAGCAAGGAAGTGTTGCACCTATTGAGGCAAAGATGATGCCTAAGAATATGGGAATGGGATTTAATGATTTTAAGGATGCTAAGTTACCAGGGTTGCAGCAGTTGGAACAGAGGAAAAGTGTGAGTCAACAGCCTGTTGGGAAAGCAAATGAGAGGCTTCAGTCCAAGATTGCAAAGGGGAGGAAAGAGGAGGAGTATATTACAATGGAAGAGTTGTTAGCAAAGAAGCAAGAAGAGGGTGTTGAGATTGTTCAGAAGGTAATTGATATGAGGGGGCCACAAGTTAGAGTTTTGACCAACTTGGAGAATTTAGATGCCGAAGAGAAGGCAAGAGAGAACGATGTTCCTGTTGGAAAATATGAGTTTGGAAAACACAGAAAAAAATAAATTTAAAGAAAATAGAGTTTTAAAATTTTTCCCAAACAAAATCTTAATTGTGATATCTAGAGTAATAAACATATAATTAAAATTGCACGTTTCTGATTCGTCTAGGATAAGCGCTTCGACCAAGTAGTCTTCTCCGTTATCTTCAAGCTCACATTTGTCGAGTGTGGGCTCATTTCGAATCAGAAAAATTTTCACAAAAATTACTAGTCGGGTACTTTCACAATTTCTCTAAACTTTTGGGTCAAGTTGTAAATCAAAAAAAATATCTCTAGAAATTTTCTCAAATAATTTCTTCAGAGAATTTTCTCTCTACAACTTTCTCTTGAATTCAAGTGTATGAAAAATAATGACCCAAAGCTCTCTTTATATAGGGAGAGTTTAGAGAGTTCAACTATGATTAAACTTAATTACTTTAATATTTAATTAATAAAATACTATTTAGATAAGTATTAAATTAAATTTAATATTAAACTATTAAAATAATATTATTTTTAGAATATTTAATCCGAAATCAATTTTTCTGGTAGAGTCTCAGTAGGAGTGTAACTCTTCCACTACTCAACCACCAAAGATCAACTGCTACCGGCCACCATCATAGTTGTCAGCACCGTCGTGTTTGGTGATGCAGGTGCGACACCTTTACGACACTCAAGCCGATTCGGTTACTGTCAGTTCAGTCTAGGTCAGTGATGACTCGACTGGTCCAGTCCAGCCACCGATTAGACCATTGGCCTGATTTGACCAGTTTTTGGGTTTGGGTCTCGGTTTTGGGGTCTCAGGCCCAATTTACGATCTTAAGTTCAATATTCATATTTAATTACTCATTGGGTCAATTATCTGACTTGAAAATTAATTTCCAAAAATATCATATTAATTTTAATTAATTTGATTAATTTAATTTCATTTGACCAAAATTAATTTTCACAAAAATCACTTAGATTTTCCAAATTAATTTTTTAAGAAAATTCTTTAATAAAATTCTCTAGTTGAACAATTCTCACGACCACCTAATTTAATTCCACATCGAATAAATCGACTTAATTAAATTATTTTCAAATTCATAAAATTTTCTTCTTATTCAAATACAGTCCAATCGAGCTTTTGTTGAGCTAGCAGAGGGACCAATCGAACATATACAATTAGGCTCTAGTAATTACAATTATGTCAAAATTTATTATTCCAATAATTCGCAATTACTTAATCATGGAGTCAGTCCACAAGAAGTACCTTGATTGAAAACTCCTTATCGTATACTTTTTGCGAAAGCAATTCATCCAACTGCTTTGTCCAATGAACTCGTTATGTGTGTGTTACCCTCATATGATATCCTTAATTCCTGTGAGTTGAATCCGTTCACTCAATACAATCATATTTTATCTCATTGTCACCATTGTGTCTTCTTAATGATTAATATGATCACTGTCAACAAATGACTGTGATAAATTGCTCGTTCGAGAACAAACAACCCGTGGTCACATTCCATACTTATCAATCCACATAATGCCAATGAGAGGATTTCATTAACTCTTTAATTGAGTTATGAATTCCACTGTTGCTAGTAAAGCCATGCCATACACAAGTCATGTACCCAACATACCGACTATGGACTCGATCATCTTTGAGTATAAGCATCCACTTATATCAAAGCACATGAGTTGCATATGCATGATCAGTGACTAACTCAGGATTTAGGTAAATCACACCATGAACGTCACAAGTGAATTAATTCACAAACGGATTCATAATTAATTCATCTTGGGTCAAGTCCAATGAATACATCTATATCTCTACCTTTGGAGTCAACTGCTCCGATAGTAAAGACTAGCCATCTCCCCAATTTGAATTGTAGATGACATAATAATCCTTCTTAGTATTTGAATCAAATGGTCACTTTGATTCTTTTACGGGATTACAGACTTATTTAGATTATCTATTGAATTAAGTCGTCTTTCTCACAATGTAAACGTTCTTACAATGCCACTTATCTTCAGTTTGAACTTAGATAATCAATGAGCTAATATTTACTTGTCAGAATTTTTCTATGCATGCAGAATATAAAAGACAGAAATACAAAAGACATAATAGTGAAATGTGAAATTAACTTAATTTATTTATTCATCGTTCAAATAAATAGAAAATATTTACATTTTTACTACAATCACTACACCAAAACAGGCTTTTAGCGGCGCTTTTTTAGGCCTTTAGCGGCGCTTTTTAGCGCCGCAAAAACTTTTAGCGGCGCTTTAATAAGCGCCGCAACAGAAGCCGCTAAAGATTGCGCCGCTAAAGACCCTAGTCTATAGCGGCGCTTATATCACAAACGCCGCTGAAGAGTAAGAGCTTTCTCGGCGCTTTAGTAGAAGCACCATGAAGAGTAATACCTTTAGCGGCGTTTTTGGTATAAGCGCCGCTATAGACTAGGTCTTTTATGCTTTTTGGTAAAAGCGCCGCTATAGATCGAGGTCTTTAGTGGCGTTTGTGACCAAACGCCGCTATAGATCGTGGTCTTTAGCGGCATTTTTCCCATAAACGCCATAATAGATACGATCTATAGCGGCGCTCGGTCACAAACGCCACTAAAGACTCGATCTATAGCGGCGCTTTTACCAAAACGCCACTAAAGACCTAGTCTATAGCGGCGCTTATACCAAAAACGCCGCTAAAGACTAACACCTTTAGTGGCGTTTTTTAAAACGCCACTAAATTTGGCGATTTGTAAAATAAATTTTACATATTTTCATCCTCCGTAAAAAACAAATCAAGAAATCATATCTAAACCAAATTAAAAGTAATAAATCTATATATTAAACAAATAATATAATAAATATCAATAAATATTATAAAATTCAGATTATTCGTACAAAATGTTAAAAGTTAAAATGATAATTCAAAGTAAAATTGAAGTATATTTACACGATAGTCTAAGACAATGGCGGGTTGCATTCTTGAAACATCTTCATCATACTCTGAGTCAGTCATTGAGTTCATCGAACTTTGACGCGCTCGCTTCCTCGCCGCAGACCTCTACTTCCCTCGCTTTAGCCTCTGCTTCCCTCTTAGCACTGTACTTCTCTCTTGCCGCCTCTTCTTTTCTTTGCCGATTCGCTCTAAGTCTCATCGAGTTCTTCATACTTTCGTTGAACCTCGGCTTCTCTCACTGATCTGCTTTAAGTTGTAGCTGGAGTTCTTCATATCTTCTTTGAACATCAGCTTCTCTCGATGTTGCCTCCGCTTTAAGTTGTGTAATTTGCTCAGCTGTTGTCGCTTGCATCTGAGCCATATGGTCTCTTAACCTCTGAACTTCAGCTTCAGCTCGACTCCCCGAAGGCATATATTGTTAAGAGCTAGATCTAAAATATTGGGATGGGTTAACAAAAGATCCTTGAAATCGAACCCGACCATACCTTTCAGAACCCAAAACTTCAGTGATAATCCGGTTATCAATGTCGTCAATATGAACAGAACTATCACCGAAGCAATCGCCAGTATCGCTTTTTATCCTTCAATTTTTCCTAAAAAATAAATCACATAGTTAGGAACGCAATATATATTAAAAAACCGAATGCAACATAACTTAACAATATTTGCATTACAATAAATGAAATAAATAATTAGTAAGTAAACACTATAAATAATTAAAACAAGTGAAATTGTATTAAGCAAACGTACCATAATTTCTGCGACTTCAGGAGTCACAGGGTTACCATCTTTCTTCCTATAGTAATGTCAAAAAGTTGAAGTCGTCCAACTTTTTGACCGGATGACAGTTCCTACAATACAATAGTAAAAATATTAATTGATAGAAAGTATTAAATATCTGCCAATATTAAAAAATTCAAAATACCTCTGCATGAGCTACACACGCAAAACTTTTCGACCCAGCTGTGTGAGTGAATTTTTGTTGATGCCTACTTTGTTTTCCAACTTTTTCACAATCCTACATTATGAAATTATTAGTACGTTAATTAGGAAATACTATACACCAAAATAATTACAAAATTTTATAAGTTACACATATCTCTCCTTTCTTCGAAGTCCAAAATCTAACGACCTCTTCCCACTGGTACCTCAGCATTCCCGGCGGGACATTTTGTAATCTCTCGTCGAGTGTTGTTTTTGTCTTAAAATATTCTTTCTTTAAAGTGCTCTTATGGTCTCTCCATCTTTTTCCCAATGCCTTCTTTACATAAGCATCGGAGACCTCTAGAGCAAATCTCACCTACAAAAAACACAATTTAAGAAAGTAAATGTAAATGAAACTTAAACCCAAGTATTATAAATGACATACACGTTTTGTTACCTTAATGTTATCGAGAGCTTGGTTCTTGTTACTCTCGGGCACTTTATGCCATGACTCGAAGTTAATTGGCAACATATTTGCATTCCGTGCTAGAATGCCCATGTATCCTGCTAAAAGGCCGGCTTCTGATCCAACAGGCTGACCAAAACTATTACTGGATACTTGGACACGCTCGACTGGATCTAGGTCGTATAAATCGCTCAGTACTGTACGTCCACGAACTCTCCGAGTCCCACCAGTTTCATCTGAAAAATAAAAGTATTGTAATATACGAAATTTAAAAAAAACAAAGAAGAAGTCAACACACATGTAAATTAAATGTTAATTACTTTGATCTTCTATAGGTTCCTCGTGTAACCGAACATTCAAGATCCAATAGCGCTTGTTGTTCGGTCTTTGTTTGTTTCATTGAGTTTGGAGTACCTTGAACAATGCGGTGCGATCGCACTTTTCTTCTAGGCATTTTATCGCAATACAAATAAATTAGTTGAAAACATAGTATACAATTACAACAATAATATCACATATAAAATAGTTGAAATATCATCATTCGTAAATATATACATACATAATCGTAAAAGCTTACTACATTATAATTAGTAAATATCTTCATCCGTATCTGGCGGACCCATCCAAATTGTGTACTAGTACTAGGGATGTTTTCGTTTAAGTTCGCTCGAAATGGTAAAGTTTGTGTTCGTCGTCAATGTCATCTCTACTTCCACGCCCATGTCAAACAAGTCTCTAGGGATGTTACGAGTACAACGTACCAACCCTCATCGCTTGGATCTTTTGAGTAAAAACTTGTTTGACTTGAGAAGGAAATACATACTACTCATCAATCAATTGTTGTCTGTGTGAATCAATCGAGCGAAGTTTACCATTGTGAAACCAAACCGATCTTGCTTGATTCCACGTGCAGATAACATCGCCCAATCACCTCGAAATAAGACAACTTTCCATTTGCCGTAGTAATCCAACTCAATTATGTCAGTAAGAAGTCCAAAATATTCCACATTTCCCTCCACAGGATTATTGTCCCTAGCACTAGCATAACTTGTAATTGAGGAATTAACAACTATTCCACAATTTTGCGTTCTCCTCAATCTCTCGCGATATTTTGTATGAAATCTGAATCCGTTTATGAGGAACGCACTATATCTTTTAACCACCCGATTTGGACCTTGGGAAAGCCATTTAACTTCGTCGGTGACGTTCTTCCCACTCCAAACCTATTGAATGGAAAGTAAACTGAGTAATTAAAAATGTTTTGAACAAATATTATTATTTGTCGGTGAAAGCTCCAATTACATACCATTTGGCTTAACCATTCATGAAAAGATTCTGTAAACAACTTATTGATATCTCGATGTTGTGTTCTTCGGGAGCGCGAACGAGATCTCAATATTTGTTTGTACTCACTATGTTAAAAAAATGTTCAATTTGTTAGACTATAAACAATTTTTAAATGATGAATATTTATCAAATTTCTAGAACTTACTTGCGTAAAGGTTCCATTGATTCGTGGTGAAACAGAACATATCGATGTGCTTGTACCCACGATAAATCATCTAATTCTGCAATTTCAACTTTACCGATTGGTTCTCCAAAACTTTGGAACAAATAATTGTCGGCAAAATTATGATCCGTGAGTCCAGCATTTCTATTAGGTCTGTTCAACCGTGTTTAAACATCTTCCAAATATCTTGAACAGAAGGTCATACATTCCTCTGCCAAGTAGCCTTCAGCAATCGATCCTTCTGGGTAACGCTTGTTGCGGCAATAAGACTTTAATTTGGACAGGAACCTAAACACGATATACAACATTATCAAAAGTTGTAACTAAAGTCATAGGTGAACAAAGGAAAATTTTAAAAATTGTAATTAACACCTTTCTATGGGATACATCCATCGATAGAAAACGGGTCCGCCAAGAATTGCTTCACGCGGGAGATGGATTATCAAGTGAACCATAATAGTGAAGAAGGAAGGTGGGAAGATTTTCTCCATGTTGCATAAAGTTAAAGCGGCTCGATCCTGTACCTTCTGAAGTTCTTGAACATCCAAAACTTTGCCACAAATGGCTTTCATTATATTGGATAGTTCAATTATACAAGACGTCACCTTCTTGGAAATACAACATCGTAGAGCAACTGGCAGTAAATCTTGCATCAAGATGTGATAGTCATGTGATTTTAGCGAATATAGTCTTCGATCTTTAACACTAACACATCGAGATATATTTGATGCATACGCATCTGGAACCTTTATATCCTTCAACACCATGCAGAACACTTCTTTCTCTGTCTTCGACATTGAGAAAATAGAAGGTGGCAACTGATATTTACCATTCGGAAGTGGATTCGGATAAAGATCAGGTCGAATTCCCATCTGAACTAAATCAAGTCGACTCTGAAGATTGTCTTTTGATTTTCCGTCTACATTCAAAATTGTACAGACAATGTTCTCGCAGATATTTTTCTCAATATGCATAACATCAAGATTGTGTCGTAAAAGGTGGTGCTCCCAATAAGGCAACTCAAAAAAAATACTTCTTTTCTTCCACAAGTCCGCCTCATTAGGATCATCCTCATCATCGGAGTTATCATCAGCTTCATCATTTGATCTTCTATTTCTTTGCGTGTTTGCCGGTTGATTCATCTTCCCATAACTGAAATTCATATCTTCCAACATTAACAAGATTTTAGATCCACTTGTCTGCGAAGGAGCTTCTCTGAACTCTTCAGTACCGTCAAATGCCGAACTCTGAAATCTAAATCTATGATTTTCCGGTAACCACCGACGATGCCCCATGTAAGAGAACTTCTTCCCATTGTATAACCATTGCGAACATGTTTGTGCAGACAACAAGGGCACGATAACGACCCTTGGTACTCCAACCGGATAAATTGGCATAAGCGGGAAGTCATTAATGGTCCACATCAAAGCGCACATAAATTAAAGTTCTCCTTTCTCAAGACATCGTATGTCTCGACACCACCCATAATTGTTTTAACTCTTCAATAAGTGGTGTAAATAAATGTCGATATCATTCCGGACTCTTTCTCTCCAGGGATAATCATAGATAAGATAAGGGAATATTGCTTCATGCAAATCCACGGAGGCGATTGTAAGGAACAATCACTATCGGCAAAATCGTATGCAAGACTCATGATCTTGTAAGGATTAAATCCATCAGATGCTAGGCCAAGCCTCACACTCCTAGGATCGCTTGCAAAGCTTGGAAATTTATTGTCAAATGATTTCCAAGCTAAAGAATCTGCCGGATGCCTTAATAGTCCATCATCGGTTCGTCCTTCATGGTGCCACGTCATTGACTCCGCTGTCTTCGACGACATGAATAGCCTTTGAAGCCTTGGTATCAGCGAAAAATACCGCAAAATCTTGACCGGCTTCTTTCTTGGCTGTGCATCATTTTCATCGCTGTTCACATCTTCTGTGTTTTTATTCATCCAACGGGATTCGCCGCATACATGACAGCACTGTTGGTTTATCCGATCGCCCCAGTACAACATGCAATCATTCGGGCAACTATGGATTTTGTTGTACCCAAGACCTAAGTCTTTTATCATTTTCTTCATATCTTTGCATGATCGAGGATTTTTGCAAACGAAACATTTCTCTCAAAAACTCTAACAAAGATTGTCAATGAGTTCGGTCCACCCTCCCAAACATTTTAACTGGAAAAGACGAATGCAAAAAGACATTTTTGAAAATTTTGATCCCTCATATAGTTCTTCGTTCATCTCATTAAGTAGCGCGTAGAACTTTGCCGCTTCTCCATTCGGCTCTTCATGATGTACACTTCTTCCGGGTTCGGTAAAAGCATTTCCACCGAGATTACAGTCATTAGATGGCACAAAGTTGGGTGGGAACGTCTGTAAACCATGACTGTGAATATTAAATGCTTCCTGCAACATCCCTTCAATGTTATCCCCTCTAACAGACTGATGGTAAGTAGTACTATCATAAGATACATCCATCCTTGAAGAGGAAGTACTAGGCGGGCATTCTCCATGAAAAAAACCATTGTTTATAACCACGAACAAACCCATCAACAATTAGATGCTCATATACAACTTCACGATAATGCCAGTTTATGTTGACACACTTCTTACACGGGCAAAGAATCATGTTCTCTTGGCTTGCATATTGAAATGCAAAATTTAGAAATGTTTGTACTCCATTTCGATAACCGTCGCTTACCATTGACAAATTCATCCAAGACCGGTCTATTTCTTATTTCTTGAAGCCTAATCTTGACAATAAATTGCACGGGTAAGTTATGTATTGTGTAAGCTATGTAAGTTGTGTATTATGTAAGTTATTATTATGCTTTAAGTTATGTAAGTAATGTATTATGTAAGTTGTGTATAATGTTAGTTATGTAAGTTATGTAAGTTATGTAAGTAAGTTATGTAAGTTATCAAAGTAATGTATGTTATGTAAGTTGTAAGTTATTATGTATTATGTAAGTTAAGATGGATTACGTAAGTTATGTAAGTTATCAAAGTAATGTATGTTATGTAAGTTGTAAGTTATTATGTATTATGTAAGTTAAGATGAATTACGTAAGTTATGTAAGTTAAATGTATTATGTAAGTTGTAAGTTAGATGTATTATGTAAGTTGTAAGTTAGATGTATTATGTAAGTTGTAAGTTATTATGTATTATGTAAGTTATGTAAGTTAAATGTATTATGAAGGTTATGTAAGTTGTGTAAGAGATTTAAGTTATGTGAGTTTTGTATTATGTAAGTTATGTAGGTTATTTAGGTTATGTAAGTTTTGAGTTGTTCAGTGGTAGGTTATTGTTATTAAATATTAATATCTATTATTGTTAAATATTTTTAATAAAAATAAAAATAATTAATTTAATTATATTTTAACATAATTATTGTTAAGTACAATTTAATAAAATAATATATAATTTAATAACATTACTAATATAATTATTAATAATATTTAATAATAATTTTAATATAATTTTATTATTAAGAATATTTCATTGCCTAATATCATTTGCTTCAATCTAGCATCTCACTTGTTCTCTTAAGTCAAAATAGCCAATATTAAAATGAGTTTAACATACTGTATGATAATCCAATAATAACATTTTATTTTAATAGTCAATTTTAATAGAAAACATATATTTTTATATTTTATATTTTATTTTATCTTTTATGATAACATGATAACAAAAATTAATTATAAGGTATACTCTTTATTAAATTATTTATTTATAACCCGAATTGGTGAAATAAAACCTTCAAAATGTCAAAAAATTACCCCATTGTTTATAACATTAGTTCTTTTCATATGTGAAATAAAAATCAAAAGTCATAGTCCTATGTTTTTAAAAAACTCATAGTTCTTTTCAATTAATTATATGATTGCGTTTTTTGCACGAAGCTGCTGCAGAAAAAAACATGATAAATGGAAAATTCTATGTTCATAATCCTTTCTAAGCTAAAAGAACTGTTACCAATCGAAGTTAATTGATTTTCAACAAAGAAAACTGAACACATGAGAATTCAAATGGAGATCAAATATAGTAAGATCACATTATACTTATTCTTCTATCATATTAAATATTCATGACAACTTCAAACAAACAAAAAAGAGGTCTCCTCAAGATTCTTTTGCCTATTACATTGATATGGCCATCAATCCCTGTAGTTTAACAATATTCAAGATTTAGTCCCTACATTTAAATTTAAATAAAGGCTTCTAGCAAAAGTGGAATTACATTGCTTATGAAATCACAATGTTTGACCATTCCAATTACATTGCTTAATGAAATCACAATATTTTATCTTCTTGTAATTTAATTCTAGAATAATATTTTTTATTATAATGTAAGCGTTAGAAAATATGTTAATTTATCTATGTTTAAAACTTTAATGAAATAAAAATATAAACAATTATTAAATATCAAACTAAAATACCATAAAATATTTTTAAAATATGGATAAATCTAAAACGAGCTTAAATTAACCATTTACGATATAAGTATACTTAAACAAACATAAAAATTATTAAACCATACAGAGCTTATTGTACCTTTTAAAGCATGACAAGTATTTTATGGTTTTCTAGCTTATTGTACCTTAAAGCTTGGAGTTAGCCTTCTTCTTGCTCAACATAACTGTTGTCTTGAACTATTGTTTTCGTTTTATTTTGATTATTAAATTTTCTTCTCTTCTTTCTTTTAAATTTATTCATTAATCTCTTCAAAATTGAATATTTCGATCATTCTCTCATTAGTTGCGTTAGATAAGTGACAATAAGTTGATGTCAACTTTTTATTAGTCTAATAATAAATTTAACCTCAAATATTTATACATTCTATCAATTTAATCCTAAATAGAAAATATTTAACAAATTCAGTTATTACTATTTACAAAATTTTGATGAAAGTTCAAACCGTATTACTTTTTCACTATGAAAAGAATGGTGATATTTCCATAAATAAAGTAGTAAAGACATGAGGCAACATCTATTGAACAAAAAAATTCCCAGCCCAGGTGATAACATGAGAAGTGCTACAATTTTGTTTCTATTTATTTTGTTTCTATAATTAGTCTTAACGCAAAAATTATGTTGATATTTAGAGTTTATTTCATTTTATAAGAGGCTGAACGAGGAACTCAATAATAGGATAATTGAATGGAGAAAGAATTAGATGGAAAACGGGCATTAGAAATGGAACTTCAAAGAACTAAGAAAGAGATTGACAGCTTTGAAGCGAGTTGAGGCAAGTATTAAGAAGTTGAGAGAAATGGATATTAAACTTGCATTTTCATCAGCTTTTACTCCAAACCAATGAAAGCATTCCCAGTATAAAAGAAGTGAAAGCTATAGTGTACCTTCAAGAACGATGAAGAAAAATGAAACGATTGAAAACCCTATACACAGAGAAGACGATTTCAAGACATTTCAGGGTCATCAACAAATAACAAACAAAAAAATTAAGCTAGACAAGAAAACCCAATGTTTAAATGCGCAGAATCGGGAAATCTTACCTTAAATACTATTTCCCCCGACGACAGAATCCGAATGTTTGCCCACCTTCTCCGTCTTCTTTGACTGGTTTATGTGAGTTAGCAAGAATCCGAAACAATGAAGGTAAATAATCCTTATAAATTTGCAAGAAACCGAACAACGGAAAACTGAAGCTTTTCAATTGAAGAATCGCATGTAAGAAATTGCGATAGAAAAAGGATTAGGATTTGACAGATTGGGGATTTGGTGTCAGGCGGGATTTAGTTGAAAATCGAAATATGTTTAAAACGACACCGTTGTCGATTCCAACTTTTACGGCGCTTACAATCAAACGCCACTAATTTTACAACATTTACGGCGTTTTGAGAATAAACGCCACTAATATTTAATTAAATCAATGAAACGGTATTGTTTCGTTCAATTTATATTAAAGATACTGCAGCGTTTATTCGCAAAACGACACTAATATTTAGATTGTGTGGCGTTTTTCAAAAAACGCCACTAATTATTCACTTTTAAAAATATATTAATAAGTTTATAAGTTTTCAAATTATTTTTCAGCAGGTACATTGTTATGACTTTGTTAATATTATTTCAATAACATTATATAAAAATATGTTACATATTTAATACATTAATTTTAAATGTTAAAATTTAATAAATTTTATAAATCATCTGATTTCATTTCATGAAACAACTCGCTTTTATTCAATTTATGGATATTATTCATATTTATGGCGTTTTAGTAGAAAACGCCACTAAAATTTCATGTACGTAATCGACGGTGCCGTTTTATTAAAACATAAGTAAACTTTCGGCGTTTTCATAAAAACGCCACAAATGATTAATGAAGTTTAAAGATAATTTTCTGCGTTTTAAAAACGCCACAAATAAAAATGCCATAAATATTTGCTAAAATTTGAATAAATTTTATTATTTATTTATTTATCTCTTGTATATTTAATTTAAATTTTACATAAATAATTGTTAAAATTTTAAGTAATATTTAAAAGTATTTAATATAAAAATTAATAACCCCTAATTCCCAAATTCCTAACCCATAACCCCTAAACCCTTAAAGCATAAACCATAAACCCCTAAATCTCCCTAACCCCTAAAGCATAACCCCTAAACCATTCCAATTATATAATTTTACTATTTAAATTTTACGTGAATAAATATTAAAATTTTATCAACATTCGAATTTATAAATTATTGATATTATTCAAATAATGTATTACAATTTAAAATTTATGCTCTATTTTTAAGTTAAATTAGGTTGATGGAGATATGCCAGGATTCATTTCATGAAGCGCGCTAAAGAAAACGCCACTAATCTTACAAATTTTGAGGGTCAATCGAACTTGTCAATGAAACGGCTCCGTTTTATTCAATTTTTCAAATATTATTTGCGGTTTTTCACAAAACGCCACTAAATTATTTATATTTATTTATAAGTATTTATGGATATTATTCATATTTGCGGCGTTTTAGTAGAAAACGCCACTAAAATTTCATGTCTGTAATCGACGGTGCCGCTTTTATTAAAACATAAGTAAACTTTCTGGTGTTTTCATAAAAAACGCCACAAATGATTAACTGAAACAACGCCGTTTTGAGTTTAAAGATAATTTACGGCGTTTTTCTAAAAACGCCACAAATAAAAATGCAATCGAGATATATTTGCTAAAATTTGAATAAATTTTGTTATTTATTTATTTATCTCTTGTACATTTAATTTAAATTTTACATAAATACTTGTTAAAATTTTAAGTAATATTTAAAAGTATTTAATATAAAAATTAATTAATAACCCCTAATTCCCAAATTCCTAACCCATATATAACCCCTAAATCCCCTTTAACCCTTAAAGCATAAACCCTAAACTCCTCTAACCCCTAAACCATAACCCCTAAAAAATTTTATTATATAATTTTACTATTTAAATTTTACGTAAATAAATATTATTTAAAAATATTAAGTAATATTTAAAAGTATTTGATACATGTATCAATATCTACATGCATAAAGTGATCGATCATCTATCTATTATATATCTCTTAAATAATATAAACTATATACTCATAATTTAAATTCATCCAAATTTCTTATTAACTTAAATAACATATTTGATATAAAAATTAATAAAAACTATTTAATCTAAACTTAAACTCTAACCTTACCGTTCAAACCCTAAACCAGAAATTGCTAAACCCCTAAACCCTAAATCTTAACTCTTAACTCCCCCTAACCCCAAAAGTATAACACCTAATCCTTAAACCCTAAATTCATACCCTGACCTACTCCTTAAACTCTAAACCATATACTATAATGATAATTAATTCAATATTTTAAATTTAATACTACCTCTTTTACGATTATATAAGAAATTATTTAATATATAAACTAAAAAAATCAGTAATGTATCCAAAAAACTTTAAAAATATTTTAAATAATAGTTTTTTAATTTTTCAATTTTTAAGAAATACTTTAAATTATTTTAAATCCCTGATCATTAGCGGCGCTTTTCTAAAAACGCCGCAAAATCCCTCAAAAGCACAGAAAACGACGACGTTGCGCTTAGTTTTTTTTGCGGCGCTTTCCAAAAAACGCCGCTAAAGACTGAACATTAGCGGCGCTTTAACAAAAACGCCGCTAAAATCCCCGAAAGCCAGAAAACGGCGTCGTTGGGCTTAGGTTTTTTGCGGCGCTTTAACAAAAACGCCGCTAAAGACTTCAGCATTAGCGGCGCTTTCTGTAAAAGCGCCGCTCAATCCCTGAAAGCTCGGGAGACGACGTCGTTGCGCTAGTTTTAAGTAGCGGCGCTTTTCCAGAAACGCTGCTAAAGACCTAACCATTAGCGGCGCTTTATAGAAAGCGCCGCTAAATCCCTGAAAGCTCGGGAAACGACATCGTTGGGCTTAGTTATTTTGCGGCGCTTTTAGAAACGCCGCTAAAGCCTTGAGCATTAGCGGCGATTACTGAAAAACGCCGCTAAATCACCGAATGCTGGGGAAACGGCGTCGTTGCGCTAGGTTTTTTGCGGCGCTTTCTCAAAAACGCCGGGAATGATTATTTTCAGCGGCGTTTTTTATAATGCGCCGCTAATGATTGATCTTTAGCGGCGTTTGTTATCCAAACGCCGCGAAAAACGACGCTAAAAGCCTGTTTTGGTGTAGTGAATATGGGCACATTTCCCAATAGTTTCGATGCTCAAGATGCAACATAACTTGAAGTTAATTGTTGACTTGGCAGAGCTTGATACTCAAAAGATTGAGGTTGAGGTTTCACATTAGAAGAAACTTTAGGCTAATAAGGAGCAAATTGTTAGTGTGCTTGTCCAGATTGTTATATATCTTAAAGTGCGTGAGCAGAGGCAATTTGAGGCTCAGCAGAGAGCATGATTTCACCTATGATTATGCTTAATCAACCAACTAAAATTAGATTTTTTTTCTATTTATAGAGTTTGACAAATTCACAATCTGACTTTTTTAATCAACCACTGATTCTGTAATTTTTCAATATGACCCCTTTCCTTACTTTTTGTTCCAGTTCAGTCCCTTTTGCTTGATTTTGAATTTCGATACTTCAATTTCATCCCTGACAAAACTAAAACAAGAAACACAACCTTAGTAACATTCTATTCAAGGTTTGACCACAAATAACTATATTAAACACACAAAATTAGCTTGCTATCACTTATAATATCATCTCGATATTATAATCTTAATTAACCCCACTATGTCGGGGTTTTCCATTTTTTATTTTATAAATTATATATAATAATAATAAAATTTAATTTTCATACAATTTAATAACTTAATTCTTTTATTAATTTTAAAATTTAAATTTACTATTTATTTACAATTTATCGGATGCAAATATATAATTTTAAAATAAATAAAAATTTTAACAAATGAAAGTACATAACAATTTTAATAACTCATTTTAAACTTCTTTCTTTCCAAATCCAACAACAACACTTAATTAGAGATCGAGTCGAATTATTGTTAGAGACAAATTCTAATATTAAGATCTTTTTAATAAATGTATTTACCCTTATTCTCAAATCACCAAATTAATTCCTATTTTCAACAAAAATCTACACCATTGTGCCGCTCACCAACCGCTACTCGTTGACAGCCATCTCCATTCCGGATATAGCTATCTCTAAACCTCCATTATGTGGGATAATTTTGAGCCAATGCATGAATTTTTTTTTTCTTTTTATGTTTTTAGATGAACCTTTTTCTCACTCTCATACATTTGGAAGTATTAGTTCAATTGAAAAAAATATATGTTTCGTAATTTTATAATATAATTTTTCAATTTAATTTATAATATAATTGTATAATTTAATTGGTCATTAAATTTAAATCACAAAATATATATATTTTTATTGGAGAGTAAAGGAATAATCGTTTTACAAATAAATTTTTGTTGAGAAGATAAATTAAGTTGAGAGTTCCTTGAACTTTAAGAGATTCTCTTAAATAAAATGAATCATACTTTTACTGCAAAATTATATCCATTACTCAATTGAATAGAGGAATTGGGAATAATTAAGATGTGATTACAAGAAAGAGGCATAAAATATCTTGAAAATGAGAGTATATATTGTAGCAACCTAAAAATTTGGGCACGGGTGCTAGTCGAAGTGATTATTGAAAAGTTGAAAGTAGAATCTCGATTTTATTTTAAAAAGGAGTCGCCACCGATCTTTTTTCTAGGTGTGATCGGACACCTAATAAATTCTCCTTTTTAAAGGAAAAAATATTTTTCAAATTTTCTAAAAAAAGAGTCAATTTTAGGTCCACGTCAAATTCCAGAGAAAATTAGGGTTTGGGAGTCGGTTACGCGCGAGGAAGGTATTAGCACCCTCGCGACGCCCAAAATTGGTATCTTGTTAAACGTGTGTTGTCTTAATTTTCAAAAATACGAGTTCAATTTAATATTTAATCGTGATCCGATTGAAACACGAGAATTTCTTATTTTGAAAACACGAGAATTTTGAGACAATATTTTTTTGAAAATACAAATTTTTTTTTGAAACACGAGAATTTTTTTTAAAACACGGAAAATTTTTGAAATACGAGAATTTTAGAAACACGAAAACTTTTGAAAACCCGAAAATTCTTAAAACACAAAAATTTGCGAAACACGAGAATTTTTGAAACACGAGAATTTTTTTGAGAACACGAAAATTTTAAAACACGAGAATTTTTTTTAAAACACACAATTTTAAAAATTTTAGAGGTCAAAATATAATTTTTATTTTTATATTTTTTAAATTTAAAAAAAAACACGAAATAGAGCCGGACAAAATTCAATGATTACATATATAATAAAATAAGATACAGAAACAAATTAAGAAATAATGTAAGTAGCATCACAAGATTACAATAAGTGGACACATTTTATGACTTAACACCTTATCTTTTATACTTTAGTATAATTGTTGAGCCACATCTTAATCAATAAATAATATTTCATTTAATTTAAAATAAATATAAATATTTTCTTTATATTTAAAATAACTTTCTCAAATTTGAAACCAGTTTTATTTACAATGCATTTAAGGTTTTTCTTAAAATAAGAAATTTTATTAATGATTAAAATTATCTTTAAACTTTTAAAAACTTGGTTTTTCTTAAATTAACTTGTTTCTAATTTAATTAGAATATCTCATATTCATAACTTATTTTTATAAATTGTTACAAAACTTTTAAATTGTTAAAATAAATTAAAAACATTATAATTAACTAGAAACTCTATCAAATGTGTATGTGTGTGGAAACCACATATTTAAATTATAGACATATGTTTAAAAACAACATACAACAAATAATTAAACATAAAATTGGAAACTAATAATAATAACACATAAGATATGTATGAAATTAAAATAAAAATAATTTAAATGGAGTAGTGGCAAAATATTTGTGTTTAATGGTATATTTATTTCATTGAAAATAACTTTTAGAAAATGATTTTTGAAATATGAATTGATTTTTCTAAAAATTTTATATTTTATGGTGTTTGGATGCTTATCGTAATCTACTTTTCATTATTTGACAAATTTTCCTAAACTTAATTTCCAAGGCACAAGCTTGACCCAATCTATTTTTAAGTTTGCAATATTTTATATTATGTAATTTATAACATATAAAAATTAAATCTATAGTTATATATAATGCTACTATAATGTAAATATTAAAATTTTAATATGACTATATATAAAACTATAACAAAATAAAAATATATTAAATTATTAAATATTATATTAAAATAAATATAAATATATTTTTAAAAAAATTAAAAATAATAATATGTGTGGCCTAAAAATGAGCTTGAGCTAGCCACTTACAAAAATAGGCAGACTTGAGCAAAATTTAAGGCTCATTTTTTGGATCGGGTTGGGCTTGGGCAATCATAAAGCGTGTTAATATCATGCTTAAGCCCAATCTAAACTCGACTCATGAACACCTCTATGTTTGTGTATTATATATACACATTTAATATTTTTATATATTCTTTATAGAGGTGCTCATCGGTCGGCCCAGGTCGAGCCTAAGCATGATATTAACATAATTTATATTTGCCCAAGCTTGGTCCAACCCGAAAATATGGGCCTAAAATTTTGTCCAAATCTGCCCATATTTGCAAGAGACAAACCCAAGTCCATTTTAGGCCCGCCATTTTATTTTTAAATTTTTTTAATAATATTTATTTTATTTTATATTTAATAATTTTATACATTTTTTTATTTATTGAAAATTTTTATAGTCATCTTAACATTATTTTAACGTTTACATTATAGTAGTATTATATATTTAGTATATATTTATTTTTTAATGTGATCTAAATTATATAATATATAAAAATGGCATAATATAAAGTATTATAGACTTAAATTTGGGTTGGGTCGAACTTGGGCCTTGAATGTTCGAGCCTGAGCCCAACCCATATTTTAAATGGGCCTTGTTTTTTGTCCATACCCATTTTTTGGGCCTAATAGTTTTGCCTAAACCCTCCCAAACGTGACAGGTAGTCCAGCCCGGCCCAAAGACCTACCCAAAATTTGGGAGGGTTTGGGAAAAAATATAAACTCGAAAAATGGGCTTAGACAAAAAAAAAGGCCCATTTAGAAAATGAATTGAGTCTCAGGTAAGGTTTTTTTGCCTGAGCTCGACCCAGCCTAGCCCAAATTTTTAATAATGATAAAAAACCCTTGCTATTTTTGTTGTTGTTTTTACATGTTTTCATGTTGTTTTCCCACTTTTAGCCATTGTTTTACTACTATTTAACTATTATGTTGCTACTATTTTATTGTTAATATTTGGATATTATATAACACTTGTTTTATTGTTAATTTTACTAATATTTTAAAGGCATTTGCTTGTTAAGTTGCACTTATGTTAGTGTTATTTAAGTATAAATTTTTTTAATTTATTTTCAATTTGTTGGGAAATATTTATTTTAATATTTTTAGATCTATTTTAATTTATTATATAACATTTATTTTAAGTATAAAGAATTACCTACCCCCTTAGATCATGGGGAGCTGCTTGGATTTTTGGAATCATGGTAAAAGTTGCTTCCGTCACCTATTCTTCAGACCATATTGGATGCTGTGGTAATGCCGAAATTGTCAAGAGTAGTTGACTCATGGAATCCCCGTAAGGAAACTGTTCCAATCCATGCTTAGGTTCATCCACCAATGTTGGGGCCAAAGTTGGAGGATTTGTATCAAACCATACATATGAAGTTGAGTAATGTTTTTTATGCTTGGCACCCAAGTGATCCATCTACTTATGCTATACCATCACCTTGGGAGACTGTATTTGATTCAGTGAGTTAGGGACAACTTATGCACCAATATATAATCCTCAAGTTACAGATTGCTCTGCAGGAGTTCCAAATAAACCTTGCAGATCAGAAGGTTGATTAGTTTTAATGGGTTACTGTTGAAAGTTGGCAACAATGCAGCAGCATACAAATGTCCAATGTGCAATTTGGTTGTTAAAACTTTTTGTAACATGTGACTTATTTTTAGTATGATTGTAACTTTTGTTTTGCTAAGGTTAGTTATGTACTTAGCTGATTTAGTAACTCTTAACTTACCATTAAGTTGATTTTACAGCTTAGATACTAGCACAAGCAATGTTTTGTTTTCTTCCAATGTAATGAAGCTACTTATGTATATTGTAATGTTGCTTATTGTAGTAATTAAGAGTTGTCAATTTTTCTCTCAACCAACTTGTGTTTTTGCTTCTGTTTTTCATCTTTCAAACATAAATTTTCTTTGTTTTGATATTTGAGTGTTGATATAACTCAACAAATGGTATCAAGAGCCTGTCATCTTTGAGGGTCTTTTGCTGTGTGTTGTTCATTTGTGTGTTCTGTGCTTGAAAGAAAAGAAACAGAAGTTGTTTTGTTGGTTTTTTGGTTGCTGCAAAAGAATAAAGTTTCTCTCAACCACCATCACATATTTTTGCTGGTGAAAACTACAACATTTGGGATGTGAAAATGAAAACATACTTGCAGGCTCATGATCTGTAGAGTGTTGTTCAAACTGACACGGAGCCACCACCTTTGAGAGTTAATCCTACCATAGCTCAGATTAGGCAGCACAATGAGGACTGTTCCAAAAAGTATAAGGCTATGTCATGCCTTCAAAATGGAGTTCCAGATGTAATTTTCACAAGGATAATGGCTTGTGACTCTACAAAGTAGGCCTGGGACAAACTCAAAGAAGAGTTTTAAGGGTCAAAGAAAACCAGACAACAGCAGTTGATTAACTTGAGGAGGGACTTTAAGAAGCTGAAGATGAAAGAGACTGAATCCGTTAAGTAGTACTCTGATAGGATAATGGCTACAGTTAATAACATTAGGCTTTTTGGGGATTAATTTAGTGATAAAAATATAGTTGAAAAGTTCATTACAACCCTTCTGAAGAAATATGAGTAAAAAATTTCTTCCTTGGAGGACTCTAGAGACTTGTCAACCATATCCTTGACAGAGCCGATAAATGTTCTTTATGCATAAGAGCAGAGAAGGGCAAACAGGATAGATGAGCATTCTTAAGGAACCTTTTAGGCTAGAAGTAAAGAAAGCTCAAGCTCGAGCTTAAGCTCAAGCTACAAGGGAAAAAAACCTTGGTTTGAAAAGAAAGAGAAGCCAAAGAAGGATGCTAGAAAAAGAAAGTTTCCACCATGCACTCATTACAAAAAATCCACTCATTTGGAAAAATATTGTTGGTATAGGCCTAATATTCAATGTAGAAGTTGCAACCAACTTGGTCACATAGAAAAAGTTTGTAAAAACAAAGCAAAAACACAACCACAATAGCAGAATCAAGCTCAAGCTGTTGAGGATGTTCAAGCTCAAGAGGAGCATGTTTTTACTACTTCTTGTTTTGCAAGTTCGCTCAAGGTCAGAAAGAATTGGTTGATTTATAGTGGCTGCACTTATCATATGGCATCAAATGAAGGCATGTTTAGGGAACTGGATACTAGCTTTGTGTCCAACGTCAAAATTGGAAATGGTGAGTTCATTGAGGCCAAAGGCAAAGGTAAAGTTGTGATATGCACTCAATCAGGTAACAAAACAATTTCAGAAGTTCTTTTTGTACCTGGTATTGACCATAATTTACTTAGTATTAGTCAGTTGTTAGAAAATGGTTACTCCCTTATCTTTGAAGATAAAACTTGTGTGATTAAGGATCTTTATGGTCAAGAGCTAGTGACAGTAGCTATGCATGACAGATCATTTACTTTAAATGTGAATTAGTAAGAAGTAAAGGCATATACTGCTCTGACTGATGAATCATGTTTATGGCACAAGAGGTTGGGGCATGTGAACTACAAGTCACTTAGCTTGCTGCATAAGATGAGTCTAGTTGAAAACATGTCTAAGATTGAACCTAAAAATTAAGTATGTGAAGTCTGTTAGCTTGGCAAGCAGACCAGACTACCTTTTCCAGTTAACAAAGCTTGGATAGCTTAAGAGAGGCTTCAACTGGTCCATACTGATATTTGTGGACCTATGAAGACCTCTTCATTGAATGGCAGCAAGTATTTTGTGTTGTTCATTGATGATTGCACCAGATTTTGTTAGGTGATTTTTTGAAACAAAAGTCAAAAGTGGCTAATTTTTTTTTTGTAAGTTTAAGGCCTTAGCTAAGAATCAAGAAAGTTGTATGCTGAAGGTATTGAGGTCAAACAATGGGACTAAATATGTGTCTCAAAAGTTTTAGAAGATTTGTGATGAAGCTGGACTTTAGCATCAGTTAACCACCATCTACACACTATAGCAAAATGGTGTTTGTGAGAGAAAGAACAAAACTGTCCTTGATATGGCCAGGTGTTTATTGTTTGAAGGGAAAATGCCTAATATTTTTTGGGCAGAGGCAGTAAATACTTCAGTGTATTTACTCAACAGAATGCCAACAAATGCAGTCAAAGGCAAAACACCATTTGAAGCTTGGTTTGGACACAAGCCTACTGTCTCACACTTGAAGGTGTTTGGTTGTATATGCTACACACTTGTGCCAACTGAAAAAAGAACCAAGTTAGAAAGAAGGTTCATGCCTGGAGTTTTTGTTGGCTATAGCAACACAAAGAAAGGGTATAGGGTTTTTAATCCATCCACTAAAAGGATTGTTGTAAGTAGAGATGTGAAATTTAATGAGGGTAGCTGTTAGAAATAGGATGGAACATATGCAAGCTTGTCTGAGCAAGACCAACGAGATCTTGATTTGTAGCATGTTGAGAATGAAGCTAAAATTGAGGGAGAATATGATGATGTACCTATCAAAGGCACAAGAACTATCACAAACAGTTACCAAAGATGTTATATGACATTTTTTAGCCTTCTAACTTTGATGGGGCCGTAAAAGAGGACTGCTGGAAAGAAGTAATGGAGGCAGAAATGGAAATGACTCATAAGAATGGTACATTTGAGCTGGTTGATAGGCCAGCACACATAAAATTATTGGTGTGAAATGGGTGTTCAAGACCAAGCACAATGCAGATAGGTCCCTAAAAAAGCATAAAGCAAGGCTAGTTGTGAAGGGGTATAGCCAACAGTATGGCATTGATTTTTTAGAAACCTTTGCACCAGTTGCAAGGTTGGGCACCATAAGGCTGCTATTTGCCTTAGATGCTCAAAAGCTGCAAAAAGTGCACCAGCTGGATGTCAAATCTACTTTCTTGAATGGATTTCTCAAAGAAGAAATCTTTGTTGAGAAGCCAGATGGTTTCAAGGTATGGGGTGAAGAACATAAGGTTTACAAGCTTAAAAAGGCCTTGTATGGCTTAAAGCAAGCTCCAAGGGCCTGGTATGACAAAATTGACACATATCTGTCAAAGCTTGACTTTGAGAAAAGTGTCAGTAAATCTACTCTTTATGTCAAAAAGGATGAGAATGAGACCTTATTGATTGTATTATTATATGTGGATG